>NW_016907966.1:372252-397097 GCF_001483705.2 Eufriesea mexicana | reverse complement strand
AAATTAAATATATTATATATTTGTATATAATTATATGTAGTATTATATGATTATATATAACAATGTATCAATAATATAAATTACGTACATATAATTAGAATGAGTGTACCAATGATTATATATAATGTGTTTTATAATTTATCATATATAATGCATCATTATGTATAAGTATATAAGAACAAGCATAATGTATGACCAATGTTAAGTGCTATGTCATATGCTTCGTTTTATATACAGCATTCGTGCACCTCTTTGCCAGAGCCACGGCACTTTCAACGCTTACACCTAGTAATGTGATCATTTCGCGTAGAACGCCTATTGGCGTACCTAGTCGTTAAAGTGTTAACACATTAGCGGTGACTGACGTTGCGCTACGTCTCTTCGCGGTTAAAGTAAGGCTAGAAAGTATAATTATCGTTGACTTTGATGAAAGGGGAATTTCTTGTTTTCCTTTAACTAATAGTCCGAAGTAATGCAATGCACATATTTGACACGAAATTTGTCAATGTTTGCCAAATAACTTAACCATAGAATCTTATATCCAACCACGTTCCAATGTAATATCATATTGAATTTGAAACAACCAAATTTTCGATATCAAGTTTTAATTGGAAAAATTGCGCTGCTTTTGCGAACAAATCATATCCCATCTGCGAAACTACTATTTTTTTGATACACATGTAAATGCATTGAACATATTAAATTTTCAAAATCAATTTTGTGAAACCTACGCCTCGGGTGGAAAAATTGTATTCCATGTTTGATGTTTGATAGCAATAAAGAACATATAAAAGGTTTTCAAAATTGTATTGGATAAAAAAATTGATTTTTTCGAAAATTAAATTTTGTAGGAAAAGATTTCATTATACATTTTTGATTTATTTTTACACAAAGAAAATTACTACTATACTTTACTGTACTTTACTATGCTTTACTTTACTATACTTGTATATACCTTGTACTTTACTATACTTTAGACACTTTACTATATTTTCTACTCGCTTGTACTTTATTTTCCACATCATCGTGTGCGTCGTAGACACAATTTTATCGAGAGTGGAGGCAATGGAAAGTAGAACAAAATGTCATGCGTAGCCATTTGGTTCGACTATTTCTACCAGCGAATCCCCAATTTCACGCACGTGAAGTCTAAACGCGGTGGCGTGCCATCCGAAAGCGCGTTGCAAGTGTCGCGACCAACCGACGAAATCCTCATACGCCATCGAGCAGCAGGCATACACGGTGCAGGGGCGAGACAATAAATGAGTAATGCTCTGTTTCGATTGAATAACGAGGGTCGACGAGCATCGCGGGACTCGTGTTACGAGGCTCGTACCGTTCTTCCCCCACCACTCGCGCACCCCACCATCGTCGCGCGACCCTCGTCCGCTAGCGCTCCACCGCGCCACGTAGCGGCTACGTGCACGATCGTCGATGATTTTTTCGGGGAAACAATCTCTCTTTTCCTTTTCCGGCTCGATTCCTACGAGCACGTGTCATTATGCATGCGACGACGAGCAACCGCCTATCGATTGCACGCTACCATCGTATCCGTTCTACAGGCTGTCTCAAAAGTACAGAAGTGTATAGTTTTGCGTACTGAATTACTTTGGAAAATTTGGTTACTAGATGAAAGTACAGCGATGACCGCTTAAATGCCTATGAATATGGGTATATACATGTAATATATGTGGGTATGTAATTTTGAAGTTTGGTATTATAAAGGTTAGAGTAGTAATACACGATGAAAGTTGAAACGATCTATTTTACTGCCGCGTCAGCGTATGTCGCCAAGAACTTAAAAGTGCGGATTTCGGCAGCATCAGGGGCGGAGTCAGACGGAGTATTCTTTTATCCCCATGGGTCACCCTCATTCATGTAGACATCTTCCAGTTACCCAGGGTATATATACATAGGGTGATAGAAAATGATGAAAGGAATATTTTTCTTTCTCGTTTAAACATATGTTTATTCCTATGTGCATTTGCATAATTGCACGTATTTAGATTGTCATTGAAATACCGGTATATTTCTTCTTTTTTTCTTTATAATCACGAATATTTAATCATTTTATTATTTTAAAACATTTTTTTTTTTATTTCTGGATATTAACCCTTCGCCTACAATATCGTATGAGACACGTGGTAAGGTGATCGGGCCAAACACGAGTATCACGGGTGAGAGACGTGGGTCGGATAAGACTGAACGTAAATATCACTGGTGAGGCTCATGGTTAATTTTCGACCTGAGCTTTCCTGTCTCAGTTGCATATTATTCTTCGTCGCGTTTACATGAAGGGGCTCGACTTTTCACGACGTATCTCGACGTATCCGACGTTGCTGTTGACTGCGCCATCGGAACTTAAATGATAAAGCAAGGGATTAAAATTGTAAAAATTATTAGTTGAACAATATGGTAGTCAATTTCAATCTTCTTTATCTTGAGATATAACTTCTCAAACATAACCCTTACACTAGCATGTATCCCATAGTGTTAAAAATGAAAAAAAAAATGTCAGCTAAGAATTTTTTTTCTTCGAAAAACTCTTTAGACCGAACACTGTAAAAGTAAAGATTTCAAATTAATTTGTGAATTAGGAAGTCATCTTATATTTTTGGCAGACAGTATACCAGTTTATAAAAATTAATTTCAACGCTATACCAATTATAATAATAATAGAGAACAAGATCGCCGTAGACCATTTCGTCTGTAATTTTTGTATTTATATTAGAAAGTATTTTGATTGCGAAGCAGATGTATCGACAAATGTAAACAAATCACTTTTAAGCGGTAGTGTACTTGCGTCCACTACTCGTTGCCGTCCCCACCACTACCCGTTGTCCTTGTCACCACTCGCCGCATCCCCACCACTACTCGTTACCCCCATCACCACCCGTCGTCCCCACTACCACTCATCACTCCCCATCTCTGCTCGCTCGATTGACCTCTAATTCTGAGACAACTTGTACAGTTCTTACCGCGCTAGAACAGCGGCGTCGATATACGCGCACCAATAAAGATCGCGTTACAGCTGTCAAAACAAGTATGCGTAGGTCTTGAAACGTTTCACCGCGATTAACGCCCACAATATTTGCGCCTGCCCCATCACAATCGAAGCAGATATCTCAGCGAAGGCTTTAGCGAAGGTTGGGAGAATTTTGGACGTGATTAAATACGGATTAGTGATCATTCGACTTTATGGGGCGACTACAATTGCATTATTAATTGATATTGATAGCGTTTAGTAAATTGCTTCCCACCAGTATTAAAAGTTTTGTATTTCTATTTTTAATTACTTTAGTTCGACAGAAATTTGTACTCCCAATTCTAAATCAATTGCTTTAATTTAATTTCATAATATTGATATCTTTCATTTCGAAACATAACCTAATAACTCAATTTTCGTAACAGATATTTTCTATTTCGAAACATCTCCTAATATCTCCAATTACCCTCTTAAATGGAATTTAGAATGAGAAACGCGAGCAATTAAAAATTGAAACTGAAATCACATCACACCGAAAAGGTACTTCCATGCGTTCGCACCTTTGACCAATCGTCCGCGCTCAACTGGAGTCGACCTTGACACGGCTTACTGAGAGCGACGGCAGCGCCGCCAAGCGAATGATATTCGCGAGAAGAAATTAAGGGTTCCTAGTGAGCGCTAGTAGTCGGACGCATGGTGCTTGTGATGGGGTAGCAACCAATTAAGGACCATCCCATAAAGTCTGACCGTGAACACGTTATGTGCGTCCGTATTACAGGACCCATACCCCACATCAAGATACCCACAGGTGCCCGAGTCGATTAGAGCTGCAGACTTCGCCTTAACACTGAAAATAGAATCAATTTTTAATTTTAAATGACACAATTTTGTGAGTGCAAAAGTATAAAAGGCAGTTTTAGCAGTTTTAGACAAAAATTGATAGTTCACCTACAATTTTTGAAATTGAGTTTTGTTCAGGTCTTAGGTGCAAATATTCTATTGTGTGATGCTTATCAAGGTACTCGTTGTCTATGGTAGACCTTTATTCGAGATGAATTATTTTTAAATTATTTTGAAAATGTATATTTTATATATTTATTTTTATATTGAAAAAAGAAACGAAGTATTAAAATAAAAAATTATTATTAAATTATGTGAAATGATAGAGTGGACAATGGTTATTAGTCTATGGTATTAAAGCAAGACCGTCGTTCAGTACCCCGATTACATTTTACATGAACAACTGCAATTAAGGATTCGATGCTTCCTATTCAAAGGCAGATCAACAAATGAACTGTAAACGCGACGTCGCGGTCTTTATATAGCCGGCCACTGATGATGACGAACGTGAACGAAAAGTTACGATCTTTATCGATTCGGGAAATATAACTACATTTCTACCCGCTCGTGATATAAGTTTTCGTAATGTATCTTCATTCTTATTACTTTTTAAAGATAAGGATATGTATTAATTAAGTCATTAGTACAGCTAAAAAATGATTTCAGTTGATTATATGCTGCAAAGTTAATAGTATAACGTTTATAGATTGAAGAATTTTATAATACATATCATACTATTATACAATAATCTATCATTTGTCGTACTTCGATTTTAAACCAGTGCTGCTATGATATAATCGTGTACATGACGATTTAACGTAAATTTACTCTTTTTCAGAGGAAAAGATCTGCTAGCTGAAACAATTTTTATGTGGTCCACTTATAAAAGAAAGCACGCCCAAACGTGCGTCCAATATTCGCGAGTAAAAATTTGGATTTCTCGTTCTCCCTTTCTCTCCTCTTGAAAGCAGACTGGGTCTCTGAATGCCACGTTCCCGGCATTATTCGAGGTGTGTGTCAGTTCCATCGGTTTCGCGATCGTGGGCTTCGTCGGCCAACGCGGAAGAGTGCGAGCGAAAGAGAAAATCCATAGGCGGTCGCTCCCGCGTACTCGGTCGAATGAACAATAGATTCTCGCGTGCATAGACGCGTGCGTCGCGCTTTGGTAAGGGGTGGGGGATGGTTCGGGTGCGCGTCTCGCGTATGCGCGCGCATACGAGGTCGATCCTTTTGTACAAGCGAACAAGTGTACGCGTCCACGGCGTACGCGCGTGAGCATCGGTGTTTCGAACGGCGGAAGTACCCTCGAGAGTGAACGAAGAAGGGTATACCAGAGAGCCGTGCCTATTCCCTTTTTCGATCCTCCACTTTCGAGTTACGAACGCCGTTGTTGGACAGACTGCATTGTCCGCTCACGATTCCGCTTGAAATTGGACCGCGTTAGGAAATGGTCCACTCGTGAAGAAGATCGAGAAAGATCGGTTTGGAGGTTATGATCGATTTCAAGTTCGGAGGTTATGATTAGTTTTTAAAATATTGCGCTGTAGATAGGAAGTGGGTTATATTTTTCGTGTATTATTGTTTCTGAAGGAAATTGTGGAATTTAGATTATTTAATGATATTAAATAATTTTGATGGGAAAATTATTTTTTTACTTAGTTCAGTAATTGGGTATTCTCCTGCAGATGCACTTGAAATATCATGTCTTTTAATCAAAAGATTTTAATATATTACAGATCTTGGTTATTTGATACATTTTTTATTTAAATTTAGAATTTTGTTATTAGGAAATTGGTAACATTGGATAATTAATAATGTAGATTGTATGTTTATTTAGTAACTAGATTACCCTTATAGGTAAATAAGATAATAAGAGATGTAATATAAGTAAAAATAGATGTTCATATGTATAATAATGTTTGTATTATTCGTTATTTACACTTTCATATACTGTTTTCTCACATTCTTAACATTGGTAACAGTAATATAACGTGGAAACTTGTTGTAAGCCCATCTGGGTATCCCCGAGATACAATTATATTGCATAACAGTGTAGACAGTTTATGGTTATATTGACATAAGGATTAATGAGAATATTTCTGAAAGTATTAAACAGTGATGTGAGAGGAAAAACAGTTCTATTTTTATGCATACCGATGAGCAACTTCTTCATCCTCTATAACTTCAAAACTTACATTCTTATTTAAATATGTTTCCATACTTTCCTACCTATGGTAACATAATGGCATCAAGTCTTATAAAAAAGAAATAAAACTGAAATATAAAGATTTTATGAAAATTTTTCAATTTTAGGAGCTTAATCTTTGTTATTGTACTAGTATTAGAGATTGAAGTAAAAATAGTGTAGTCTTTGGACTAATTCTCTCATGACAAAGAAGAAACTAGGAATTTTAAATTGAAACACTCTATTACATTTAATACAGAGGAGAAGAATTTCAGTAAATAGATTGGTTCTTCTTTCCATTATAATATAACAGCCTGAAAATCAAAGTGATTTAAGTACTTTGTGTTTATTATTACAAGAAATATAACTAGTTTTAAAAATTATAAATTAAAATTGGAAAACATGCTTGAAGAGAAAATAATAGATGAATTATATAATTAATTGATTAAGAATTTGATGGCGACAAATGATATAATACCTTTTAGAAATGCGTAATGACAATCAAATCCTTCTTTGACTCGTTAGAATTCTCACATAACTACATATTTAATTATAATAAATTTTTATAACACTGTGTTCGTGAATTTAAAAATTATAACATTGCTTTCCCATATTTTTTTTTAACTGATTCCTTCATGTATAATATAACCTAATTAACCAATATTGGAGAACAATTTGAACAATCAGGAGTCCAATTAATCTACCTCACTTTTAGAAAATTCGTTAATTCCAGCTGCAGAATACTCCAGTGGTATTTAACTTTTCAAAACTCACGTGATGAACTTCGCCTGAATTGGTCAATTCGACTCCTACATAGCTCGATTACTGTGATTCATGGAATCCCACGAGATACGTAATATCGATGGTAATTGAAGTGTTTCGGATAGCTGCTGTTCCCCGCCTGAATCACGTGATTATCGTGTTTTCGATGTGGCTGAACACCGGACTAGTATGCTGAAGTGAAATTAAGATGAAGAAGTGTGTGCCTGCTGAGCAGGCTGAAATGAAATACTCTGTATATCCGCTTTAAAGCTTCGTTTCTGTGGAATCGTGGCAGATACGAAACGATTGCAGTGAGGACTTCTGTAGGGTATTTCCTAACATGGGGTATCTATCTGAGAATTCAACTGAGTGTATAGTTGCAAGGAGAACTAATATAAATATATATTAGAAAATAATTAGATTAATTAGATGAGAAGAAAAGTCAGAAAATATAAAGAATATGAATAAATCAGAAAATATAAAATTTGTGAAGAGAGTTATGCAGGTATATAGAAAATAATTAGGTTAATTAAGTAAGAAAGGAGGGGCAGTATTAAAGATATAAAAATATAAAAAAGGTAGTTGATATGAACATTATATTATTATACAATGTGATATAATAATTTTTGTTATGCTTGACAGAGTGGAGGAGATTTGAAGATCAAGTTAGCTATATCTAGTTGTTTGTTTATTATATCATTGTCCCTTTTAAGAAAAATTCAGTAATGCGATATACAGTTATAGTTGAATGAATTATATGGTGAACTATCTAGTATTAGCTATATAAGAATTAGAACAATTAGATTCATCAGTAGTTACTAAATAGAATCACTACTTACATGATACAAATTTTAGTGGTTTGTGATATATGTATACTTGTTTTATCCTTTTCGTTATTCTACATATGTACCAAGCATAATCAATTAGCCAAACATACTAATCATAGATGAAAAGGTAATTAATGATGTGGTACTTCAGCATGATTCTACTCTTATACCAAGAATAATCAATGAGCCAAAAATTCTACTCTTCGATGCTTCCAAAACTTCTGGTTCTAAATTTTTAGCAGAATAAAGTACTATCAATGGTAATAGTGTTACTATGATTATTCCAATGCTTCATGTCACTGTTTCTAATCTAACATCTGAGGTAATACATAGTATTTACTTCCTGATTTAATAATTTCTCATCAATATACATAATTCATTATATCATTACATATTAGAGTTATGGCAACTATTGTTACCTCTATATAGCTGTGAGCCATGCGCTATACATGTCATATAACTCCTCAGAACCGCTCATCTGTGAAGAAACTTGCTCGCAATCTTCTCCTTACCTTCAGTTTCGCTGATGAGTTATCAGGCCATTTTTAGTAGACCCAGACTTACAGGTTACAAAGGAGTGAAGCGAATCGAAGCATCCAGATAATCCCTGTTCTGCTCGGTGTATGCTTGCTCGATGGTGAAGAAAGAAGAGGCACACGGGCCAGTTCAGACAGGGGTGGAGAAAGAAGGGTAGCTGGCCGCGTTCCCTTCCTTGCAGCGTGTGTGTGCTCAGACCTCTCCGGCGAACCCTTCCTTCCAAAGCTGACAGTCTGAAAAAGTAGGCGCGGAAGGGCTGCTGGTGGATATTCCAAGTTGCCAGATGCCGGAATAGAACCTCGTGGATCGAACCCCAACCGATTAACGGCTCTCCCTTCCGCGTTTCCCTTTCTTTGTCCCCTGTACGGTAGCACACGCGTTGTGTGTGTGCCCTGAGATCCGTGTGCCGGTGAGAGTTCTCTGAGAATTGGCTCGACGTTAAACGACGACGTCGAGGAAGTAGCCGCGGGTTATTATTTGTTTAATTGATCTCGATATGATGTCTTTAACGGGGCCCGGTCGACCACGTGGGAACGAGTTCTCTGGCCGGTTGGTTTTGTGCTCGAGGTATAGGAGGTATTACCGAGGGTAATATGGTCGAGGATGTGCTTCAATCCTTTTGAGCTGTCGCGAAGGTTTCTTTGTTACCTGCGAGGTGTATTCGCTGAGATTGCTGTGGCGTGTTAGGGCTCGGGAGGTTAGGGTAGCTTAGTTTAGCTTAGCTTAGCTAGCTATAACTCTGAGGTACTTAAATGTTACGTAGCCATATATATGTACGTATCTTCTCCATATTATTTTATTTTTCTCATATGTTTTTCATACATATATATTTTTTATTTTATTTTATTTTATTTTATACTTTTAATTCTAAGATTTTGTTGGATATTTTATTTTATTACATTTACATATATATTTATCATATATTTTTATTAGTATTATATATTCTGTTATACAGGGTGTCTCATCTAAATATTGTCACCTATATATCTTCCTTAATTTCAATAATATGAGATTGTACATTATTATATTAGGTTTTTGATACTATTCAAATTGCATACTATATGACATTCAGTATCTTTATTACATATTATTACTATACTTTTTTTTTATTGAATTTAGTAGTGTATTTTTTTTTCTTAGTTGCATTCTTTTATGAAGGAATATATATGAAGTAGTATATAATAGTTCTTCATATAAAACTTGGACTTATAGCTTTTTTGAAACTCCGTGTATTTATCTAGAATTGCTTTATAAATCAAATTATCTGATCTGAAATTAAATTATTCTACTTTATATCAATTTTACTCTGCATAAAATATCTTTTAACAGCATTTAATTCCTTTGAAATTTTATATACTTAGAATGCAATTCCAAATGTATAGGAATTATTGATATCAGAATCAAAAATTCCCTGAAACTTCAAGTTGTCGCATATAAAATCACTGCAAATGATAAAATTATCCTCTAATAATTCGGTAATATTCCAAATTTTCTCATAATATCGAATAATTCTTCTAAATAAAAATCGGAAGCTCGAAATGCGTCATTGTCTGTTTCAACTATTTATGGAAGATCATTTAAATGCAGCTGCGAAATTGACTCGGTTAAATTTTAAATTGGCCATTAGCTCGCGTGGAAACAGAACTATCTAAAGCTGAAAATCGTAACGACCTATTTCAGACGTAAATAAACCTGCTAATCGAATTAGAGACGCGAACTGGAAAATAGGCCAGATGTCAATCGGAGTGGAGTATTTCTTCTTTCTTTTGGAAATAGTCTGCGATTTATTTACCTTTATTGGAATTTCTGGTAAAATAGGACTTCAATTAATCGACCGTGGCAGGTCAGGTTATTTAAATCTGGGACAGAAATATCAGGGACAGTTTATTTATCATCATCGCGAAATTCAAATATTATTTATAACCGCCATTTTTCGACCGTTGATATTGTTGTTAGTGTGCACTTACGCTAGATTAATTTCATGCGTGACTCATGCACGCGTAATGCCACAATTGAAAGTATTTATCATGCGAAACTTGGACGCTCTTGAAAAGAAGAGAATTCAATTGAATTACATGATCACATGTTGTAACAGCGTATGATCATTATGCTGTATATATAGGGTGAACCGTACGACCGAAACCATTTTGATAATCCCATAAATATTTATTTCGACGAAAATTGATCGATATAGTTCAAATAGGACACTGAAAAGTAATATAATAAGTTATTCATATTCTCTTTTCGATGCTCGTAATTTAAACAGTTTCGAAATTAATTTCGTTTGAAATGGAAGTTAATTTTTCTTATCTTTTTCACGGAATTACAAATAAAAATTGAACATGTTTAATCATAATAAGTGGCTTATTCGAGTACAATATTATATGTAGAACCATACTTATATTATAAATCAATTAGATTTCTTTTTGTTCAGGAAAAAATGTTATGATTAATTATAGTTATTAATTTTCGGTAGTGCAACTTGATGGAGAGTTGTTCTACATCTAAAACTAAATCGAAAAAGTAGAATAAAGTTTTTTCGTTTTTTCGGTAGAAAATTGAATTTAAGCATTCGTTGGGTGCACCTACACTCGCATCCAATATGGCTGCCAATAGCGCGCTGACGACTCTTTGAAGTCGATTTTCTCGGAAATGAGGTCTCGAAGGAAAAAGCTTCATTCTTCATTTTTGACTCACTTTTGCACGTAGAATTGACCTATTGAGTTTCGTTTAATATATATATTTTTTGTTACCATAACTTAATTTAAATAACCGGAGACTAACCTCAAAAATGTTCGAGAACATACTTGGAATATTTCTTGGAATATCTAACCTGGGAATCATAGGAAAAATTTTGTTAATCTTTTTATAAATACAGTCATACATGTATGGCTGAAAAATTTTTGAGAAGAAAATCCAAGATTATATGAGTAAAATTAGAAAATAATTCAATGATATATTTATTGGAGATATAGATCGTGGTGGCGCTAGTGAGTTAAATAGATAGTCGTCTTAAGGCTGCGATAAGAAGATTACTCGTGAAAGAGTTAATATCGTATTTAATATTTAATAAACCTTTCATGGAAAATGAGCAAATATTCTACTCCTTCTGATCTGAAGAATGTATCCACAGCATTTCCCGGTCATATATCGTTGCAAAGAGTTAATTATTGTTTCTAATATTAGACTCACTGTTCAAGCATCTTCAATTGCGTTCGTTACGTAACTAAGAAAGTAATAGCTGATAGATGAATTTGCATTTAAGTAGGAGGAATTACAAGAGAGATGTCCTCAGCGAACTCTAATAAATCACACGGAGACATATCACCAGTCAGCCTATCAAATAACGTTGGATTTAATTTTATATTTTCAAATAACCTCTACCTACAAATAGTAAAGGTCACTTGGAAATGATAAAAATTGCGACACAAATGAAACCAGAAGACTTTTACGAGGGAACCAGTATTCATTCGAGATTAACGTCAATTAAAACCAATATGCAAAGGATCGTTGGAACCGTTTCATGCGTATCACCCTGTATATTCCTCGCGTATTGGCTAATGAAAACCTCGAATAACAGGAACTCGGCTAATTGAAAAACTCGAACCCCGGTTAATCAAGGTCCCAGCGTGCTTCCGTTTGAATAGCTACTCGCTCGTTTTGCAACCAAATGGTAATTACACGTTTCGCGTACAAATTACAGCAAAAATGATAAACGACTCTCAGTCGACAGGCTATTCAGAGTCACCGTCATCAAACGAGGAAAAAGATAAAAAGCGAAAAATCGGAAAAGAGACCAATCCACTCGACATCGTGTTTAACCCAATCGTAAATTACACCAGCCTAGCACACGCATAGACCCAAAGGATGCGACGAGTCTCGACACTTGGCTGAGACACGAACTACTACTTTGCCTTATACTGCTCTTATGTTTGCCTCGAACTTGTACCTAACCTAACCTACCTAATAAAATCCTAGGTAAAAATGGTAAATGGTAAATCTTAGTTGGCAAGCTATCCAAAGTTAAAATCACCATGAAATGAGGAGGAATATAAACTGGGAAAACTTGAAACAGGGAGAGGATTAGTCCATCCTCCTGAGGTTGATGTCATCATAATCTCATGCACTGTCATTTAGTTTTTAGTATTAATGCATAAATGTGCAATTTGATTTTTGTATTATTGATTTTATGAGACAGTGGTGAACATAAGGTCATAGTGTTTTGTTGTTGAAATAGTTGGTAATTAGTAAATAGCAGTATTCATTTTTCCATTTATTTAATTTATTTAATTTTGGTATTTATTTATTATTGGTTTATTGGTATTTACTAAATTTACTAATATTTAGTTTAATTTTTAATGTCTTGAAATTTCTTTATAATATTTAAAAAAGGTATTATAGTTTCATTTGAATAAAAAGAATTTGATTGAGTATAATGTTAATGCTAATATGCAGATATTTTTGGATACACTGATAATCTTGAAGTCTATGTTGCTTCTTAAAACACACTGGAAGATGTAGTATTATTTGGCATAGAAAGCTCATGACAAGCTGCACCCATTGGAACAGTACAATGGACACTAGAAGAACATAATAATCTAGGTACTCAGTTATATTATTATTTATCTTCCTATTGTATTGTACAGTAATGTTGTATTGAAAGCCTATAATTGAGGTTTAAAGTACATCATTAAGTAGAAATACTGATTTATCTAATAACACCTTAGGTTATATATGACACTTTGCATACAGAATGAATTTAACTAAAGGATAATTGAAAGAAAAAAGGTGGGTTTAAATTAAAGTATTATTAAATAGTGACACTAATAGTTGGAATGTATTCTATATATAGTATCTTTTGCTTTTTCTAACAGGAATTGGATCAAAGTTAAACCACAGTCAATTGAAATATTCTACAGTTTCTTAAAAAATTTAGAGTATCCTTAAAGTAAAAACCTTTTAGTAATAGGAACAGTATCAGAGTTGATTGAAATTTTCTACAGCTGTTTGAGAAATCTACAGTATCCACAAAGAAAAATTCCTTTCACAACAGGAATTGGATCAGAACTAAACCATAGTCAATTAAAGTATGGCGATGTTCCAAACTCAACCAATTAGGTACTGATACGCAGAGTCACATGCAATGTTGTACACCTTCCAATAGGTATTAAATCAGAATTAAATAGTAATTACCAAACTCATGTAAGGTATAGTTTATTGTTAGAAGTCTGATTCTTGTTGAACCATCAGAACCTATGTATGATCATCTTGGTATAAGATTATCATTTATTGAGATTTTGTAAGTGGTAGAGGAAGCAGTTACAGTATTTGAAATCTTGTCATTGCTGTCAAAAGACCCTCATTGCTGATATTAGAAGTTTGAGCAGAAATCAAAAGTTTGTCAATTCATTTTTTGAGCCTTAAACCTTACAAACTTTCATGTCTGACTGATTTCATGACCTAGTTGTTAAAACTTCTTTGTCATAAGTACTACACTAACTTTGCACTTTATACTTACTAAAATCTTTTTTAATGCATGGTAGATAAAGGTTGCTGAGGAAGTTTTATCTGTTTCGAAATCTAAGGTCCTGGTTTTAAAAATGTATCGTTATCAGTGATGAAGTAGCGTGGGAGTCGAAGGGCTGGGGAGTATCTGATGGCTTTTTCATGAGTAAATACAGGTGTCTGATAGCTATGGGAATTTTGAGGAGTCGTGTAGGTGGATGGAGAGGATCGTGTGATAGCGAGACGTTAGTAACCTCCAGGGTATAACGAGATCTTGAATTAAATCATTAACACATTTATGGTTAGCCATAATCTTTCTTAGAGCAGAAGCATTTATAATGTGAGATCATATTCTCTTGACATACATGTTACTACAAATATTACTATGATATTTTTACAATAATTATTTATATATTATTATTGTTTTAAAGGTTTAGAAGAATAGTAATAATTACAAATGACACAAATGTAAATAGAAATACATGCATTTCTAATATGACCTGCATCGAGACTGGGTATACTTCTTGCAGCCATGGCTAAGATTTCGGGCCCTTATCTTATCAGGTTCCAGTCAGTTCTGTATATTTCTACAACTGATTGTACGAATTTATGTACAGGATGTCTTATATCTAATGATCCAACCGATAGGCTGACTGTATATGAAAAATAAATTGAGAAAATAAAATATTAATTTATAATTTATTTATATGAGGCTTTGATCTCAAGAAAACTCATTTTCAATACAATATTTTCAACTACATTATTTGTATATAATATACTAATACTATTTTATTATTATTACTACATACTATTAGTAATAATAGTAATAATAGTATTACTACACTACTACTGTATTCTATAGATTATTTTATTAATATAGTTGAAGCAAAATGTATGCAGTAAACAAATAATATTCTACTACTATAAAAAATAATACTATACGTCCTACAAATACATTAATTGTACCACTAAATTTAATTTTGACAATGATAGATTAACACCCTATTCGTATAGTTGAGAACAAATTTAACGTTACTATGTCCCACCACTATAATATCTCTATAAACAGATAAGATTCTACGGCTATAATATAAAAATCCAATTCCAGCATACTATACTGCACTTATTCAACATACTTAACCACTTGTGTTGCATTTGCAGAATATCACTATACTACAGTCTTAGTCTATTTATAACAACAGTAATCGCAAGTTCCTCCTACATAGTATCACTATAAAATCGCATTAAGCAAACAACCTTCACACGAAGCGCACACCAACCCACAACGAATCCCATTAGGCATTCGACCACTCGCATATCGAGCAGGTGAGAAGTTGCCGCGTGTGATCGATCACGTAAGCGTGTTCCTTGGTCTATTTAGAGAAGGAAGAAGAGGAAGACCCGATGCTAAGTTTAAATCAAGCACAGCCCCCGTGACCTTGTCAGCTGGTATGCTCTCAATGTTAGGCCGATACTGCTCGACGTCAGTGACGTGCCTCTAATTATGCAACCCAGTCATGGATGCACCGTGACGGTAGTCGCCGATTAAAATAATTATCACGACGCTGCCGAACCGTGAGACGTGTACGATACACGTACACGGAATACGCGAGCAGCTGGAGCACCCTCGAGAATCCCGGCGTATGATCTTCGAGCACGACTCGGGGCTGTAACGTGCCAGGCCGATCTTAAAGTGACATGAAAACGCTTTTTGCGTGTACCTTGAGCAGCACTTTTGTCGAATCGCTTCCAATAACCAGGGACTGCTCAGCTTTGGTGAGTGGCGGCGTGTTCGGTTCACGGGACAAAGAGAGAGGCTGGGAAGAGCGACATTCTTACGAGCTACCCTCTCGAGCACTTTTTAACCGAGCCTTTCGAGGAAAGACAAATATTACGCTGGCTAATGGCACTCTCCTTGTTACGTTTGCCAATCTCGGCTAATATCGGTAATTGCACACCGCGAGCTTCAGCCCCTCCGCTGCCTCAGTTAGGTTAGGAGATTGACGATTTCTCAGGTTTTCCAGATGGAACACCATGCGGTGTATAGTCAGGGAGATGGCTCGATATTTTTCTTCAAAGAAGCTTCGCTGGAATGGGTATAAATGGGGTTAATCCTGTTGAGGGTCAGGGTCTAGCTTAGCTATAGTGGGTTTCTGCGATTTATTGGAGTGGTAAATTGTTATATTATTCATTTAACAACTTTCGTTTTTGACTGTTAATTGTTTTAGATATATCTGTTTTTAGTAGTGAGGAAAGTATCCGTGATGTACTATACCTAGTATAGTAGATCGCAGTCTTTGTGAAATGAATAGGGAAGATTAGGGATGGCTGTCTAATTATCTGATTTATAATTTTTGTCTGTGAAAATTAATTGGTTAAAAACGTTTTTAATAATAGAAGGATGATAATTGGTTAATGTAATTTAAAAAAAACACAATTGTTGACAAAATGATTTTTATACATTATTGTATAATATACTTGTATATATATCCTAATATTAAATATCTAAAAAATCAGAATATTATAACATATAACAACCAGTCCATAACTGATAGTCCAATAATTTTGTATTTGTATATTGTTGTATAATGTATTCTGATATTAAATATTTAGAAAATCAGAATGCTATAACATATAACAACCAGTCCAATAATTTTGTATTAATCAAGTATTTTCACCCACTCGTAAAAATTAAGTTCAATATAACCTAGTAAACAAGACCATAAAAGTGCGCCATAAACGCAGTCGAAATATGTAGAATAAGTCATCCCACTGAATAACTTAAATTTGGGTGAAAATAATGAATTTTTAAAAATCCAATCCCCTCTCCATAAATGAACGAAACTCGTTTGTACCGTCTCTGCCTACCACATAAATATTACAAACACGCGCGCCATCTACGCACGTGTTCCATCGCCGCATTTCCCGTCCCCGTACGTTTCACCGTATCGAAAAAAAATCCGTGCAACTACCACTAGCTTGAGAACCTTCGCCGTGAAAAATGCTCCGTCCGCTAGGGAGAGTAGAAATAAAGAAAACTGATATCGCGGCCGAGAGAGGGCGCGCGAGTTTCGACGGAAATCGCTCACAAAAGAATTATTCAACCTGAGTTTACATTCTATATGCGCGTGAGTACAATGCTCCTGGAACATGTGCGTTTATCGAACGACCGTTCCGCGCTGGGTTATTTTTGTGTGCGCGCCTGCCTCGGCTTTCAGAGTTCGATCGGAATTGTTATCGGCTCTTTTCCCCGGCGATGCACGCGTATTCCGTAGGCGCCTCGCTTTTACGGCAATTTTTCATTTTCACCGATGGAACGCCGTGAACCTTCGGTCACAGTTCCCTTGCGGAACCATGTCCAACGATGTAATTCATTCCAATTCCATACTGTCCTTTTCGAGGAATTTGTTGGTTAGAATTTGCAGAGATTTTATTCGCAGAACGTAGACTTTTTAAGATAAAGAAGGTTGGAGGGTGGGGGGTTGTAAAATTGATGAAATAATTTAACCCTTTTATAGTGTTAAAATTTTTTTATTAAATCCCAAATTAGGGTGCTTAGGGAGTTTTGGTAATAGACATTTTTGAAAATAACTAATTAGATAGGGTTAACGAAATGTGAAATGTTTAAAAAGAAAATGAAAACTCAATGAATTTGAAAAAGATTTCAGGATTGCAACAACGTTAACTATTCGATTTTTGATAATTATCTTTTAATTAATGACTTGAATTAATACAAATCTTTTCTTGTTTCAGGTAAGTGATTTACAATTTGGGCAGAATTAACCAATTAAATGAGTGAGTAGATTGAGCTTCTTAGAAGTATTATTTGTGTTTTAGGAAGCCTTTAATTTCATTTTTTTTTTTCATTTGTATAAATTCTTGGAGTCTACAAAAATATTAAAAATGCGTATTTTTTTATTCCATCAACAAATTAGCCAATTTTCGTTTTGACGTATTTAACCTCAAATTTCTACTGTAAAAAATGAACAACTGCTACTATTTATTCCTCTTAACGAATAAAAAATATTTCCAAAGTGACAGATGCTAGAAAAATAATTAATTACGTTCTATGAAACGTAGTTGTTAGAATTAAAAGAACACTTCAATTAACTGCTTTCAAATCATCTATTTATAAAACAGAAAGTATTCGTTTAATATTTTTTTATTACTCCACAAGTTTATATTAATTTCGATAAACTCGAAGAATTTTAATTTCGATCATTCTTTTACTCAAATAAGGTAAAAAGTCAGACTACAGCAGATACTAAAAGTTAACCTAAATTCATTTTAATAAAGTTAAAATAAAAGTTTGAATATCCACGTGTTAAAATAGATCTAGCAAAAATGTTAAAAAGCGTGATTATTTATTAACGAAAAAGAAATTTATTGCTTAAAAGGAGAAAAGTAAAAAGAAAATACGCCGATCATACGTACTCTAGTTATTCAGCGAAAAAGAGCGGGAAGATTCGAAATAGCGCTTGCCCGCCAGAATCTGGGCCACCCTGTAGACGGATCAATAAGAAGAATGCTTAGTTTCCGTCGCGCGAGCGAAGTTGCTCAACTCTCTCACGACTAGCCCTGCCACGATCTCGCAATTAACGACACGAGACGCTGCACCTCGGTATATAGGTTCAGTAATGGAGAATAAAAATGTCGGCGACCGCGCAATATCTGCTCGTCCGTCCGCGAGGCAACAGTAGCAGCACGCGAAACACGCCGGAGGCTCGCGAACTCGTGCTACTATGCAATGCAGCAAACGGGCCGCCTCTATCATTATACGCGGTCTCCTCTCCCTTGCTCCTCGATGCAGTCGATACGTTACCCGTTTCGCAAGGAGGAAACGCTCTGACAGTTACACAATCAAGATTCAGCGTGGCGTCGAGAAAGGTGGGAGGTGGCAGCAGGCTGCGGGGCGTGGGGAACGGATTTCCCTCCAAAGTCAATTCGCTATTCCATTCAGAGCACTTCGCTGTCCCTTTCTCTCTCTGGCTCATAGCCAACCTCTCCGTTCCCCCTTCTCGTTCCGTTTCTCTTTCTCTACCGTTGCTTTCTTTGCATCGCATATTCTCCTCCCGTCCTTCCGCACACCCTTTCTCCACGAGACTATCTGGCCGGCTGCGGGTCTCGAATGCAACGGTACACGCCGGCCACGAGATGCATAGACGATGATAGCGTGTCGTACCAACTCGTTCGGCCGCGCACGTTCGTTGCTGACTCGCTGGAATAACTTCGCCCTTGTCTACGGCGCTGCCCTGCCGCTGGCGGCGCTCGGATCGCCGTGTTAAATTTCCCAAAGTGCGTTTACCCGTGCGCCACCCGTCGCGTTCGCCCGTTTATACGTCGCGATCTAATGAATGAGAGAGTGCGTGTGCGATAGACGCGCTTGCGCATGCGGACGGAGGCTCTTCCTCCAAGCGCGCTTTCAGTCGTGTGTTATTCAGGCCTCTGTGATACGGGGGCGATAATTATATCGTCTTGGCCGGCGTGATTTCGTCGTCTTCTTTTTGCTTCGATTTGTTCTGGTTTGCTTGGCTATCGAGACGCGTGTTGCAATCACGGAACTAGGCTTGAAGCTGGGGAAGAATTGAAACAAAATGTTTTTAATAGGGTAAGGTTAACTTCACGCATTCGCCATTAACACGACGCGTGGCTTCTTTCCATTTTTTCCATATATGTGCCTTTCACATGTAACATCGTAAAATTTAACATCAAAATTTTATAATTCGTTAAAAATCTGTCACGTTAAGAAAATGATCACGATTTTGACTCTTATATAACCTATACGTTCGACCAACTCTTTTTCCCAAAAATTCCAACACCAATGTATAACCTCATTTAGCCTGTATCATATCGAGAATTATCTCGAATGTATCTCGATATATAACGGTAGTAATCGGCGAGTATTTCGAACGATTTCCTCACGCGAGTAGAACATTTTATTTATTTTATCATTCGGCTCATAACCTGGATCACGATACATATGACATCATTATGAAGCTTCTGAACAGTAGCGTACCTCCGCGATTATTCACCATAGGCCTCATTTCCGAAAATGCGACACCGCCGTTTCCTGATCGATCGAGAGCGCAGTGGTGGAGCGTAGTCGAAAAATCCTCTGGGCAGACCGCAAAAGTAGGGCTTCATTGTCACGTATGCATGACAGAGCGCATATGGTAGTGAGACAATGCGCGGTGGAAGCTTATTGCGCCGTGGTATCAGATGGCATCGCGGGAACTTATTCTTCGCGCGGCGTAATGTTCCCCGTTCTCTGTGCGGTTTACACACGCGAAATTACAATCCGGCGCAGCATCGCGTCTTGCTCAATGCTGAACTCGCTAGGAAGGAACTTTTCAATGGAAATTGCATCGGCCATGCCTGCGTTTCGCTTCACAGCGCGCGGGAAAGAACGCCAGTGGCGGGAAGGGAGCTCCGTTTAATTTTCATTTAGCTCAGACCCTTCATTTTGCTTAACTAGCAACCGTTGAACGATCGCGCGCGAACTTTTGAAATTAATTCGCGGGAATACGGGGAATTGTTCGTTCCGGTTGAATCCTTTATTCTTGGATGGAGAGGGTGATGCAGGAAACAATTATGGGTTGAAGCGATGTGCTGAAAGCATTGCATTTTTATTATTTATTCCTAGTGACTATATTTTGAACGCAGATTTTCATTAATAGTGAAATTACTGGATTAATCAAAATGATTACTTATTTCAGATTTTTTTTTTTCTTTAGTTATTGGAAATAAGCTGAACGATTTTTGCTTTTGCCAAAATTAATTTTGACTTTTATTTTTGTGGGAATGTAATTTATTATTTATGTATATTTTATTTTATCCCATTTAGGTATATATTACAGGTTAGTAATTCTAACATTATTTTGGTTAGGTTAGGTTTTATTGCTTTTTCTTTTGCAAGAATAATTGAGTGAATTAATTAACTGCAATTTAATGCAAATTTATTAAGTGATTTTGCTTATTACAGATGTTGATAAAATTAATTTTATCTTTAATTTTTTATAATGGAGTATACAATGAATGTACAATATTTATTATTTGTTACTAATTATTGTATGAACCAAATTTTCAAAAACGATTTATTTTGTTTCTATAATGAAATGATATTGCATTTTACGTGTAACTGCATAACAGGTAGAATTATTTTCGCAATACACAATAAATTCTCATTTAAAACAGAATATCTCGTTAGTGGGGGAAAAGTAAGCAGTAATATCCTCATTACGCTTACAGTTCATTCATTCAGACGTTCAACCATTTGTCACGCCAGAAACTGTTTCCTGGAATATAATATCCTCAAAATTATTGACTAACATATTTCCTACTGTTTTCCCTGGCTATAATCATGGAAACGATATTACCTAGTAATTACCATAATACATACACAGTCTCTTTGCACATCCAACCGTTGCTAATTATAATTGGAAATAAAATTGCCGATGTTATATTCGCGATACAGACACATCTACAGTGTTATGCCAGTTTTGCTTACAACTTACAATATTCCAGCACTGACAAGCATTTTCTAGTAACATTAAGTCTGAGTAATTGTTATATTCTACATTACATATAGTTTAATTGTATACATAGTATATAGTATATTTAATTAATTTATTATTGGAAATTGTAAAAAAGTATTCCTATACAAATTTTTAATTTACTAGCAGTATTATTTCTCTAATTGATTTATTATTGAAAATTTATTATTGAAAATTGCAAAAACATTTTTGATTCAATGGAGAAAGCTTAATGGAATAATTTAATATTTTTGAAATTGTTATTTACATAAATTTTAATATTAATTTTTTATTATTACGTATTTTATAGTATATTTAATAGTGTGTATGGAAATAACATGGTTGAATATTAATTTCTAATTTGCATTTTTTTTATGAGTAACTGGGTAAGCCCTTAGGTAGTCGTGCTCCCTTCGTTCACACCATAAACTCAAGCACTCCAAGTGGTCCAAACATTTTTCTTTCACACCTCTATCACTTTGGGACAAGTATTCTGAAACTAAATCACTATGACGCTTTCCTTTTTTGATTCTGGGTGTAGCCATTAAAATAAACACAATGGTGAATTAATTCCATTGTTTCCAGGCTGTGAACCAAATGCATTATTCAAACCTGATATTTATTATCATTATTCGTAATGATATCCAACGAATTTATTTATCGTATACGTGTATCAATCTGTTCAATTTCATCATGTTTAATTTCAGACTTATTAAGTATAATAAAAGTCTCTAAATATAATTCAGTTTGAAAAATATACATTGACACATAAATAATATTCTCCTAAATTTTCTCCGTTAGATCAAACAATTATGACAATTCTTCCATGTATGCTGTCAATAAGAATTCTAATTAGAATAGGACAATAAAAAATAGTATAATAATTCGTCCATATATCAGAAATATATAGCAATAATAATATGCATATGTATTTAAATAATTCTTTTATTAAGTGCAAAGGGTTAATTAACGGGGTATTCTCGTAATCCGGCTTAAAAAAATAGATATTTTTTTTTTTTTACATTTTTTCAAAATGTGTCCTTTCGTGCTTCTGTGCGAAAGGATTTGTTTGAATTCGTAAAATTGGCGAAGTTATAGGGGTTTGAAGTGCGATGAATAGGTATCGTACAATGGGTAACGAAAACTTCAAACGCGTTTTTCTCGAAACCATATTTTTCGAATTGGCTGACAGGATATTTCGCGTTCTAGTTTACCAATTAACTCGAAATTTGGAGGGGATCTTCACAGGGTGTGCCATTATCGCATGAACCACGGATTTTTAAATTTGATGTTTTTTTCTATTTTTGTGTACCATCCAAAGGACGAAAAGCACGAGGAAAATCGATATTTAAATTTGGAGATGTTGCCATGTTTTTAATTTTTTAAATTTCGCTTTTTTGGTGATTCAAGCTATTACTGTATTTATACTAATTAAGATACTTTTTAGTTTTTTCGTTTCGGATAACCAGATAGATCAAAATCGTGTCAACTATTCGAGCCGGCTTTCAAAAACAGGACCAAAGTTCTTACCAAAATGTACCATGGTTTCCTTTGAAAAAATCCCTAGGAAATCGAATTTTATTGACTGGATTTCAAGAATAATAAAATAACAGTTTTCCCCTCACCAAAGAATCAAAGTTGAAAAAGATCACTTTTGGCATCGCCTGGAAACGAAAAATTCCTTTGAGACCTTTAAGAGCATCCTTATTCTACAATGATATCTCAATGAAGATGATCATTCATATTCTATAAATCCTAATTTTTACATCAACCAAATATCCTTTTAAACAAATTGCAGATTTCAAAGGAATTTGAAAAATAATTAAAGAATTAAAATTTTTCTCAATTTAGAGAGAGGTATTTAACATAGCAAAGGTTAGAACGTACTATGACCACATACAGTAATTATACAGAGTGTCCCAGCAACGGTAGTAAAACTGAGGGGAGGGGGTGATTTTACGTGAAAAAACAAATCGAAAATAAAGAATAAAATTTTTTCATTTGAAGCTTCGTTGTCGAGAAAATCGACTTTGAATATTCACCGAGTGCGCCGGTATACTGAAGCGCCATCTGCCTTAGTCAAAATGAAGTACACGCGCATTGATGAATATTCAAAGTCGATTTTCTCGGAAACGAAGCTTCGCATCAAAAAATTTTATTCTTCATTTTCGATTCGTTTTTTCACGTAGAATCACCCCCTCCTCGGTTGTATCACCGATGTTAATGTATTGGTGATCTATCCATATAAATCATAGCTAAATGCACTCGGTGAATATTCAAAGTCGATTTTCTCGAAAACGAAGCTTTTCCTCAAAAAATTTTATTCTTCATTTTCGATTCGTTTTTCCACGTAGAATCACCCCCTTTCCTCGGTTGTATTACCGTTTCCGAGACACCCTGTATATTATATTGTACGTTATTCTTCTCTATGAGTACCATTCAGTTCAGAAACACCCAAAATATGAAAAATAATTTTGTATAATTAAGTTAATTAACTTTAATATTATATCTGACAAATAAATACTATTTATTTAGTTTATTTAATTTAATTGAGCTGTTTTTAAAGAAATATAATAAATTCAGTATAATACTAAATTGACGTACATTCAATGATGAAGGAATATAACAGGATTATAGATAATTATCTACTTTAAAAATCAGCTAAGTAGCAAGAAATCTTTCACATAGATTCACCCCCTTTCCTCGGTTTCCTGTTACCTTTGCTGGGAGACACCCTGTATTCGGTCAGTCTCATTTTTACGTATTTCCACTCATTTTTGATAACTGTTCCAGCGTTTTTCGGCAAAGTGATAAAGGAATTTTCTATTCCTTGGAGGATGCTCTTAAAGGTCCCGAAGGAATTTTTCATTTCCAACGACACCAAAAATTGCCCTTTTTTAACATACGCCGAGGTGTTTGTTATTCACTGGTATGTCTCGTTCGAATTTCTCATCCCCTGACGCGAGGGTATGATATATTCCGCGAAGCGGAAGACGCTGTGCGTTTTTTTCCATACCTGTGGTCACGATCGAGCGAACATCCTCCCTCGTTTAGCGTCGAGCCTATGCAGGGCTGGCTCAGCCTCTTCGCATCCCTTAACGCTCCATTCCTTAAAGCGGATGGGGCATTCCAAGTATTGACCCGTTTACCCTTCGGCCCTCTAGGCATCGGAGCAATGGAGCAGCTCGGTGTTTCGACGATTAGCCGGTCGATTCCAGTTAATTAATTACTGGCAAAGTATGTCCGTGTGTTTTAGAAGCTACGACCAAGGAGTTACTTAATACTAGGTTTACGGACGCTATCTGTATACCTATTTCTAAGGACACCTGTCAAATTGACAGGTAAAGGTAACCACGTGTCTTTCTTTTTAACGATTAGTTTAATTTAAAAATAATTATATATTATATTAACAGTCTTGATATAAGTTAACTAAATCTGTTACCATCGTATAATTGGAGCAACCTTTCCGTCAAATTGACGGGTTCCGTAAATCTAGTGTTAAGGGATGGTACTGGTCCCTTTAATTATTTTTATCGCAATCTTAACATTGGAATTTTTTCTTTTTAAATAATGCTGCAACACTAGCATTATTTCTTCTGTTATTAGTAGTGGTATGAAATTTTTGGTAATTGTGTTTTTCATTACTAATTTTATTCAAAAATCTTCTTTTT
>NW_016907966.1:365965-371668 GCF_001483705.2 Eufriesea mexicana | reverse complement strand
ATATTTTTATTGGAAAATTTTATTTTAAATTTTTTAATGAAAATAATTTTTGAAATGCTTTTATTAGGATTTTTAATTAAGTTTTTATTAAATAAATTATTATTTAATAAAAAAAACTCTATTCTTCTGTAGTAAAAAAAATCGTCGAGTGCAAAGGGTTAATATTGTGAAATTTTCTGTAGTTGTATTTGTCATTCTCAATGTGGTAGCTAGAAAAAAAATAATTAGTGAATTATTTTCAATATTTATTTTTAATAATTATTATTTAAATAATTAGTGAATTAGTGAATTATTTTTTTTTTGTTTTAATTTTTGTGTAGTTATATTTTTCATTTCCATTCAATTCTCTTTCTCAGGTATCAGAATTTGATAAAAATATTGTATGAAGAGTGGTGAATAATATAGTATTTCTTCAAAATTAGAGACAGATTCGATTCCAATTTATTCTATTCTGTTTTAATTTAATTTTCTAGATTTTCGTTTCTTCGATGGTCGAAGTTTTAGATAAAAGTGACGTATTCGAGAGTAAAGTATAATAGAAACACGTGAACTAAACAAACATTCACTCGAAACTTTTTCTCTCCACTCTCTACTCTGACTCTTAACCCTCGACTCTGGCTCACCCTCAGCATATGCATGCATTTTCCCAACCATATATCTTCGTAAACTCATATCCTCTGCATCTCTGTTCTTTTATCTCTGTCACTTTAGAAATTTCCCGCCAAAAAAATTCAGCTACATTAGTCTCGAGTACTTGGTCCAAGTACCTCTTCCACATCTTCGATCCTCCATATCAGATTGTCTTCATTCTCATATCCCGACTAGTGTATTAACCTTTTACACTCGACGTTTTTTGATTCTTTATTTACCGAACAAGAAAACAGGAAATAAGTAACTACTTGAATTATTTAAATTCAAAATATAAATTACAACAATGTTTGAGAGCTATATTTAATATAATCAGTAAACAAAATTTTATAAAATAAGTAGCAGTCGAGGATTTTCAAATTTCAAACAAAATACTTAAAATAGTAGGGAGTTATTGGCAACAAAATTGAAAAATAGTGCATAACATAATTGAAAATCAACATAATGAATATAATTGAAAATCGTAGTGCAAAGGGTTAATATTGCAAAATAACACCATAAAACGGTACTCCAAAACGTAGCCTAAAGTTTGTCAAGAAATTACAGTTTATAGTCCCCCTTCATCTCATCATCTTCATCAAGAATCTCATTTTTAGAAATAAATTAAAAAGAATTTGATGCTTCTACTGCTGCAATCCTGTTCACTTAATTTTTACGTGGTGTTGCATTGGCTGAATTAATAACAGCAGTTACGACCCAGACAAATGCCCATCTCGATACCACTCTGGCCAAATAGGATAATCCACTCATGAGTAATCTTGCAGTACCTATCTCGCGATATATTTTCTACGATTACCTGAACCCACCTGCACACACCTCATCCAGCCATTACGACGATCCCAACGTCGTCATGCAAACGAAGCAATGGCGAGACTCGATTTTCAAATCGCCCAAATTACCCGTAATCCGTCGACTCCACTTACACCCACGACGCATCACGAGTTAGTCCCGAAGGGCAGAGGTCGTCCTCCCAAGCGATCCTGCAGCGATGAGATTTTGCAAGGCAAATCCGAAGGACTGAGCCATCTTCTCCGGGCAACGTCCACCAGTTTGCGTCCACACGATGCACGAAAATCGATGTTTCCCCTTGGATCCGCCTAGACCTCCACCACCGGCTAGCTTCCACCCTCTCCAACCCTGTCATCCGCGCCACTCGCCACCCCTATGGCTTAGTTGAGCTAGGTTAGGCTGTGTTCGCATTTCACCGCGACTTAGGCTGCTAACACGAAGGAATGCTGTCTCGAATGTCGCGGTTAATGAGGAGACTGATGATAGTTTCGATGGTAGTCTGTACCTCGTTCGATGACAACTGACAGGAAGTATAAATAACTACAGGTGAACTAGGCATGACAAGGACAGCTTCAAAAGTGACTCCCAAGGATTTTAATGAAATTTGACAGAGTGGTAGGTCTATATGTAGAATAAGTGCAAGAAAAATTTTAGTTGGAACATTCAAAACCATTATGGTTCATGTAGCAAGCAGAAAATGTGAAGATTGTATCAGTAAAATTAGAAAATAATTCGATAATTACGGTTTATCGGAGATACGGACCGTGGTGGCGCTAGTGAGTTATATGGACAATCGTTTTAAGGCTGTCGCAAGCAACTATTATTTACTTAATCATACTTTTCGCTAATATCATACGATTCTTATGCAATATATAAGTACTATACACATAGTGGGATTATTTTCTAATTTTACCCATCGTTTTAGATATTTCAAAGTAACGCGTATATGCTTTTTAAAATCAGCACATGTACAGTCATCAGTACTATGCTGGAATATGATCATATATGAGTGTAGATGTGAGAAATCTCCATGATTAGATTAGTATAGTCAGTTAGATGAGAATTCGATGTCTAAACGAACTAAATTTCCATTTTGCCTAACCATTTAGTGTAACTAGAGGAGTTTAAGATAGTGGTAGCCTCCTGGAGTCTTCACGTCGATACTATAGTATCAGATGAACTGACAACTCGTCAGATAGACGTTATGACTAGGTTTTATGAGAACACGGTATCCAGGTTGACCAAACCTTGAATGTATTCAATCTTCCATGTCATCTGGTCCTCAAATTCAGCTGTGTCCCACGGTTTCAGATAGAGGTAGCTTTCTTGATTTGTCAGATAAATGATATTTGGATACTCCAGTCTTGGAATGAATTAAAGCTTCTCTCAGACGAGGTGTCTGTCCCTCGATTCCCACACGTGGAAAACCCATGGAAGGCCCTAACCTCGAAACCCAGTATGTCTCAGCCTAATTCTGACTTAATGGCAGGTGGGATCTAATTGTCGTCAATTTCTTCGTTCGACATTTCTTCGAATCGCAAGGATACAGTCGGTTTCATCAATGACCAGCATAATGCACGGCCTCTTTCTCTCCTTCTCTTCCTTTCTTGTCCCCTTTTACCCTTTTCTTCATTACTCTAGCTCCGTTCCAGCTTCATCCGCGGCCTATACCCCTCTATTCCTCGCTCTATTATTCTTCTCCCTCCGCTTCGGGCTTGGAATTTTTCTCTCTTCCCCTTTTTATTTCCTTTTTTCTCTTTCTCGTCTTCTCTGCTCCTCTTTCTCTCTCACTTGCCCTCGTCTCGTTCGTTCAGCAATCTAGTCTCTCTTTCGATCTATGGTTTCGCGTGTTGTATCCGGTAAGTGACAGCGAGAAATACGGTCGTCGTTTGCATCTATTGTGGTTGCACAGGCTTCTAGAGATTCCTGCTTCTTCTTTGTTTTGCAAGAATTTAGCCGATTTTTAAGAATCGCTCGGGCATAGTTTAGTGTTCGAGTTTGCTGGAATTGTGTAATGAATTGCTATGGCGTTGCTCCGGGGGTGATCATGCAATGCAGGATTGGAAGCATTTTTCGAATCAATTCATGACTCGATAGTTTATTATATTTTTGAAATGACAAATATAAATGAAAGTTTAGTCAATTTTTTAAGGTGTATAGGAGAAACATTGTTTCTGCAGAAATGGAAATAAATCCTATTTATTTTATTTTTTAAATAAAATTTCTAAAACAAATATAGATAAATATTCAATAGATTTTCAATATTTTTCTTATTTACTTGGAAACAATAGAGATCAATGATTTTATTTAAAATCTAAAAAATTTTTAAATAAACAAAATAAAACAATTGTAATTTCGCTTTGTGCCTTAATTTAATGACTTTTTCATTTTGCTACAATTCAATGATCATCATTTAACGTATAATATTTAGAAATATTGTTTTATTTGTTTACCATTAGTAGAAAAAACTTTCATTTTTTAAATAATTTAATGATTTAATATTTAAAAATATTTTATTTGTTCACCATTAGTAGAAAAAGCTTTCATTTTTTAAATAATTCAATGATTTAATATTTAGAAATATTGTTTTATTTGTCCATCATCGGTAGAAACAAATTTTCATTTTTTAAATAATTTAATGATTTAATATTTTGAAATATTATTTTATTTATCTACCATCAGTAGAAAAAGATTTTCATTTTTTTAATAATTTAATGACTTAATATTTAGAAATATTGTTTTATTTATCCACTATTGTGATATGCAAATAAATTACGCAAATTGTATCGATGAAAATTGATTGGACAAATCAAGTTTGAATAAAATCATTAATAATTCTGTTTCTTTTGTAATCGATCAGATTAGTTAATAAATTTATATCAATTGTCCAAGACAATTTGTTTTCGTTACGCGTGTTACGTTAATTTGCACTGGCTTTTCCGCCGAATTTTATAATACTTTTATGATCCGCTGTTCCTGTTAAATTATAGCTTATTTTACATAAACGATCGTATCTACAAGCCTGACTCACGTTCGCACTGCTTAATGGATGTAATGATAACTTACGCAAAAATCGATTTCCGTTCCTTTGACGCGATGCCTCGCGTTCATTGATGATAATTATCATGCACGGCCAGTGGCAATTTAAATTCCACGTTAGGTGGAATCTGGGTTAAGTAGACACAGAAATGTGTGGCAGGTGAGCGATGCTCATAGAAGAACAGGTATTTTGAACGAAATTAATGGAATTGTTGCGATAAATTTCGACATTCGATATTGGCATAGGAAGATTATTCGAGGTATTAAATTCTTCGAAATTTGATTTAATTATTCTTTTCCTTTAATCTAATTGTAACGTAGAATTTTCGAAAAATATATCGAAGATGATTGACGTACGAAAATACTGATTAAAATATCGATTTAATGACATCAGTTCGAGTTAAATGACATCATTTAAAAGTTTTCTTTGGCTGATTTTTTTTTTATTCAATTTAATAATATTCAATATTGACATAGGAAGATTATTCGAGGTATTAAATTCTTCGAAATTTGATTTAATTATTCTTTTCCTATAATCTAATTGTAACGTAGAATTTTCGAAAAATATATCGAAGATGATTGACGTACGAAAATACTGATTAAAATATCGATTTAATGACAGTTCGAGTTAAATGACATCATTTAAAAGTTTTCTTTGGCTGATTTTTTTTTTTTATTTAATTTAATAATATTCAATATTGGTATAGGATGATTATTCGAGATATTAAATTCTTCGAAATTTGATTTAATTATTCCTTTCCTATAATCTAATTGTAACGTAGAATTTTCGAAAAATATATAAAATTATAAAATTTGAAGGAACTCAAGTCTATTCAACATAATTTAAGATGCTTCAAATTGAAAGAAACGATATTTAATTTATTTTATATATCTTTACAGCACTTCAAAACCATAATTTATGCGATTAAAAACATTTTTTAACTACATAAATTACAAAACAATTTACTGCTCATCTACATTTTGCGTGTGTGAAAGGGATTTGAAGAAATCATGATGTTCCTGTCGTTTTGTTCTTCCCCATGGGTGAAATAATTTCTAAAATTTAATGTTAAATTTTAAGTTTTATATTTAACTGTAAGTACGTATATTGCGTAATTTTTTCTTAACTGCATTAATTAAACGTACTGATTATTCAACTAAAGCAATTGTCCAGAAACTGAGGTTAACTTGTTAAATACTAATTAATTAAAATTACCTTCATCACTG
>NW_016907966.1:354143-365724 GCF_001483705.2 Eufriesea mexicana | reverse complement strand
GTCTTGTGACTGGTTGTGGATGAAAATTTTCGAATATTCTTACGCGGTGTGATGTAGTTTGATGTGTTATGTTTATTTAATTAAGAACTGTAAAGGTAGCCATTTGTTAATGGTATCATAAATATTTTTTGGCTTATTTATGTACATGTATATATATTTATTGATAATTTTTACCTTGATCCCATGATTTTTAATTCGTCAAATGTGCAAACCACACTGTAGAACCCTCGAGTCTAGTTTGATTAAATTCTTTGAAAGTTTCCAAGTTACTCATTTGAAATGTGACAGAGTGATTTGATGGTCTTATCGAGTTGCATGATGATTCCCTGGATTTTAATCCACTGAATTTTTACTTGTAGATACAATTGAAGTGCAAGTAGTCATTTTGAGCATCCTCTATGAAGGTAATTAGTCATATTTGGTCCACACACTTTGCTTTTACACCTCCAACACTGTAGACCCATCTTCGACAATCTTCTATACCTTATGTACCCCTTGAAAACATATATTTTATTATATTTCACGTATATATATATTATATATTTTATTATATTTTACGTATATATGTTATATATTTTATTATATTTTATGTATACATAAAATTGACAGATCCTTTATATAAATAGAAACATGGTTAAAATATGATAATGGGAATGAAATAAATATAATATACATACTATAAATGTATATGTATATATAAAATAGTATAGTAGTATAGATATACAAATTTTATAAAATATGATATAATTTTATAAAATTTATAGAATATTAAATATATATATACATATACGTATATATATATTAATTTTTGTATCTGTAAATTGCATGATGTAATTCTAAACCCAACAGTCTTCATCTTCCATCCCCCCAAATCGATTCTAACATTCTCACAATATTCACAAATTTCAGAATACATACAGACCTATACACACATTTTCCCCCTCTACATCTCCCTATTCGGCATCGGACAATGCCTAATGGTCGAAAATCGAAACGTATCGACATGCCAGTTTATCGACGCGACCCATGCGAGCCTACAGTTTAAATTGAGCCCAAGTTCTCGGTCCAAGCTTCTCCTCTACTTCTTTTCTTTAACCGAATCTACCAGACTCAACCCCAGCCACGCGTAATTTTCTATTTTCCTTTGAAGTTGCTCACCTTCCCGTAGAATCCTCGTTTAGACAAGAATTCGATTCGACCCAGCTTTCATCTTTTCTTCCTTCTGGAATCTATTCGCGTATTTACCTTGGAGTAAGTGCGCGGAAGCATTGGGAAAGAGATAATCCTTGCCGTGTCCGCGGCCGGCCTCGCGTGCAATTTGGGCCAGTTTCCAAGCTATCCCCGCGTTACACTTACTTTCTTCGAGGCATCGCGCGTGACAAGTTGGAGAAGAGTGCGCGTGGTCGAATTGAAAATGGCGGAACCAGGCTTGTCTGATCTCTTTGACGCGGAACGAGGGATTGTTTTACGAATGGAACTTTTTGCGCGTATTGAGCTAAGTCTTGGGTTTTGCGTTTTAGGAATGGACGCTCAGTTATTTAGTAGGGAATATTGTTTTTTCTTTTTTTCCCTTTTCATTGTTGGATTGAGGAATTTTTGGAAGACCCTGGGGAATTTTTGGAAGTCCCTAAGGAATTATGTTTTTATTCTTATTTTTCTTTCTTTGTTGGAATTTTTGAAACTCCCTGAGGAATTTTTGGAAGACACTGAGGAATTTTTTTGAGACCCTGAGGAATTATGTTTTTAGTTTTCTATTTCTTATTCTTTTTTTTTTTTTTTCTTTTCTTTGTTGGGTTGAGGAATTTTTGGAACTCCCTCAGGAATTTTTGGGAGACACTGAGGAATATTTGGTAGGCCCTGAAGAATTTTTGGAAGTCCCTAAGGAATTATGTTTTTATTCTTATTTTTCTTTCTTTGTTGGAATTTTTGAAACTCCCTGAGGAATTTTTGGGAGACACTAAGGAATTTTTGATAAACCCTGAGGAATTTTTGGAAGTCTCTAAGGAATTTTTGGAAGTCTCTGAGGAATTTTTTTGAGACCTTGAGGAATTATGTTTTTAGTTTTCTATTTTTTATTCTTTTTTTTTTTCTTTTCTTTGTTGGGTTGAGGAATTTTTGAAAGTCCCTGAAAAATTTTAGAGAACCCTGTGTAATTTTCCTGCTTTTTTTAAATTTTTTCTTTTCTTCTTTTTTTTTTATTAAATTGAGGAATTTTGAAAACTGCATCAGAAATTTGTGAAAAATTTCACTTTTCTCTTCCTTTTTTGCTAATTTACTTATTTTTTCCTTGTTCGTTAGATTGAACAATTTTTTAAAGCCTTATGAGAAATTTATGTAGAATTTCTTCAGTCTTTTGACTATTTATATATTTTGTACTGTTAAGTTGAGGAATTTTTAAGAAATTTTTAAAAGAATTTCTTTCTGACCGTGGGCAATAAGTGTAAGGTTATTTATTAGACAAGAATATGTCATTTTCCTATGATAGTCTGTGAAATCTTGTAAAATATTTTTAAAGAAATTTTTGCATAGTTCTGAGTTTCGAAAGATATAGGTACATGCTGTCAGGAGAAGCTGTATTTTATTTTGCGCTTGGACTGAAGAATTTTCTTCAAGCGCTTTCGAAGAATTTTCTGATGGAATTTTCTTTTTAATTTCATGAAAATTTTCTGCATACCACAGAAATTTTATCACATAAGAAAGGATTATTATACATATTTTACAAAGGAACACTATCTGGTGAAGAACAGATATTTTTACGAGATAAATAAATTATAATGTTTAATTTTATACATACAAGCCTATAAATCAAATTATTAATGCTATTGTTATACATTTTTGAAGTGATGTTAAAGGCAGAAATTCGTGAAATGGAGGATATAATGGCTTTAAATTGCTTTAATTTCGAATTCAAACACGCGTCATTTATTTTTCTTCCGCCAATGCAAACCACCGGAAGTGCAGTCGTTTTTTACGTGCACACAAGGTGCTATCCCTTTCACTGTTACGAAACCAAATATGGTGCATGTTATATTAAAATAAAAACAGTCACGAAATAAATATTAAAGCACACGTAAACCGGGTGATTAAAATTTAACGAAATATTGAAACGAAATTAACGAACAGGAGCAAATTGCTTTTTTCCCCTAGAACCGTGATAAAATTTCTTGAAAAAAAAATCTGTGGTAAATGAGTAACTTTATATCATGCAATTGCAATCTTGACCATCCAGATATATTGTATATTTTGTTACCTACATAAATTACATCTTACATTGGTCAGTACTTTTAACATGAAGATATATAATATTTAAAATATAATTTTTTGAAAAATTAATTTTCGATTAATTTTTATTTGAGAAAAGTTTTATTATTTTAGTATATATATTAACATTTTTAAAAAGGAATTGATGAAGATCTTATGGAAAAATTTTACATATACTTACCCTTAAAATATAAAAAGAAACTGATTTACAATACTGATTTATATTGAGTGTAAATTATAATGAATTTTGATAGTAAAATATGTTGTATTTTTCTTTTTCTGTTTTGCATTTTTAATGTGAAGATTTAATATCTAGAATAAATGAGAGATATTAAACATACATTTTTGGGAGGGAAAAATCAGGATAGATATATTTTATATATTCAGTTAATTTGTATTTGAGGAAAGTTAATCTTTTTTATTTTATTTTATAATAAGAACGAATTTACAACGTATTATACATATCCCAATTGTAAAAAGAAATTAAACTACATCCTGTTTTAAAGTTACTTGTAATGAACATTAACAGAACAGGCATATAATATTTTAAATATTTATATATAATTTAGTATCTCTAAATATAGATTTATAATCTCTAAGATATAGTCATACGATATATAAAATCAATATAGAATTATTTTTAATTTCTATTTGAAAGAAATCTTTTTTTTTCTTTTTTCATTTCATCATTATTATAGGGACAAATTTACAAAGGACAGAAAAGTAGAAAGAAACTGATCTACTTTCAAAATTACTTATTCTGAACTTCGACGCCATTTTTCTAAGTGACATTTATTTTGTACTTTGAAAAGTCTAGACCTATAATTTTTAACTATTGTTTTCCCGAAACTAATTTACCAAACTAGTTTGAAAACAGCACTAGGGTAACTCCCCTCTTCATAACATGCTGCATGGATACCATTCTAGTATCCATATAGTTCAAGCTAACCTAAAATTTAGTTAACTCTGTATAATTGAAGTTCTGTTTGCTTGTAAGAAAAGGAGTCCAAATTCGGTATAGCTTCTAGTCGTGATCTAAAAGTTAAAAATTAGTAATTAGTTAATAATAAATAAGAAAGTAAATAAATAAAACAAGAATTAAAAAATAAACACATACCAACCAAAAGATTTATGTAAATTAGGATAAACAAAATGATTTGATGTGAAAATTAACATCTTTAAAAGACTGAGCAAGTTTTATTTGCCAAAAAAATTATTTAACTATTGTATTTTTTTTCCTTTTGCAAAGGAGTCGAGTATTTCTCTTACTATATCTCCCATGACAATTTGATACATTATGGTCATCCAGTTATTTTTAAAATTTTTCAAGTATTTCTAATTTATATTTAAGCGCCCATAGGCACCCACAGTAGTCAAGGGATTAATAATTTATTCACTTTTATTCGGTTTTACCTGTAAAAGAGAAAACATCACTAAATATTTGCGATTTTTCGTCCATTTTAAAAATTCACCCTCAAAAATTTGAGAGTTGATGGACTAAAGATGTCCAGCTTTTCTAGGTCCGCACTTCCAGCTACAGGGAAATTACCATGCACCAGTGGCAAGAAAAAGCGGGTAATCGTCGTTAACTTGTTGAAGCAGTCGCCACCGTTTTCCTCGACTGCTCGTTAATATCTCTCGTCTAAATCCTCCTAACATTTCTCAGCTGAGTGAGAAAAAAAAGAAATCCCGCCTATTACCCCATCTACATATTACACCGTATGCATTTTCGCGGACGCGTGACGAGGAACCGGTTGAACGGTGATTAATTCGCGCGTGGAACGCCACCCTCGCTTGGCGGCGGTCCAATTTATCACGCGCTTTGGACTCGCGCCGACGATAAGGGGTGGCGGCGCTGCGGTCGACAAAAAGGGATGAAAAGGCCCTGCCGCCACTCCGATACACGCTATGAAGAAACACAGCGGAACTTGGGGTGCATATTTGGGAGATCAGCCGATGAGTAACTTAGCCCTGCGCATTTCAAAGAAGCTAATTTGGAATTTCATGGATGACGCTGAACATAACCTGATTGTTCATAATGGTATCGATAAATATGAATAAATATCGGTAGTGGCAGAGACATGTCTTTTAGCCACTATTTGATGAAATTTCGAAGATCGATATTGTAGGATGGCGGAAATTGTCTTAGACTGAACTGTTAGACTGACTTGGACTTCTTACACACTATACATATATATATTTATTACGAGCTAAATGAGACTAGGAATAAAATATAAACTAAAAGATTAGACTGATAACTGATTTTGTTAGTGGTGGATGAAATATCAATAACAATAAGAACAATTCTTTATTTATTTACAAAATATGATCAAACACAAATGTTAAGTGTATATCTAATTATTTTCTCGCAATTACATGCTCACACATATTTTCACTATTACAACTCAATTATAACTGACTTATGCCTAATTTCTCTGCTTTTGTTCTTTCTACTTTCATACATTACAGGATATACAAAATTCACACAACACCTCAATCATTACACGCATACTCATTTATCACGATAACCTAAATTCATTAGATATTTGCATCCCTTGCATACTTGTCCCACTCGTCCCTTTCTTACAGACATATATTCAAAAATCTATGTAACCATTACCACAGATTTATGATCACACAACTGACTAACACCCTCAGGTCAGCTCTCGTTTGAAACTGTGTAAAGGAGAGTGTCGAGACAGCCCTTGTACTGTGTGTTCGAGAAAAGAAGGCACAGTTTGTTTACGTCCTCATGGCTGATTAACTCCACTGTCACTCCCATGATCACAGGCAGTGACTATTGGTCAAAGATGGTGACGAAGATCATTGGTCACTCTTTTAGGATTAGCTCGAGTGGTATTTTAAGAGACCTAAGTGTGTATGAGTTGTGTAATGCTGGTAGTAAAGGAATGAACCGTTGCCCCGTTGATTGGGCTTCCGATCTTTGGGAATGAATGCAAATCATCAGAAAATCATCGAGTGCAAAGGATTGATAATAAAATTATCTGAAATATACGAATTTTTATGCGGACTTAGTGCAACAACAGATTGGTGTACTTACCAATGTATTTTAAGTGTAATATTGTTTTTCAGATTCCAGGTTCTACTATTCTTACCTTCTTTGAGCCTCCGTTTTTGTTATTCTTCAATCAGAGAGTCTTCATTGTGTGATTTTTTATTTTATAATTACTCATACCGTGTTGTTCCATCGAGTAATTCCTAATCTGAGGTGCCTCATCTTGTGATTCTTCACATGACTTCACATACGATTCTTCACTTGGTAACTCTTCGCTTTGTAATTCCTCACGCTGTGATTCTTCGCTCCGTGGTTTCTCATCTTGCAATTCTTCATTCTGCGATTCTTCGCTCCGTAGCTGCTCATTTCGTAATACTTCACTCTCTGTTTTTGTACCGCGCGATTTTTCATTCTCCAATTCTTCTCACTGTGATCCTCCTTGCTTCTTCTTCATTTTATCATTCGATTTATGGCTCTTCGTTACGCGATTCTTCAATCTGTGATTTTTCACTTTCTAATTCTTCGGTTCTTCATTCTACGATCCTTCTTTCTTTGATTGTTCCTCAGACACGTATTTTTCTGATGATATATCCCTGGCATACGGTCATTCTGTCTGGCCCTATTGCTTTCAGTCTCTATAGCCATTCCTGAAAAACATTCAGACACATCTATCCACGAAACCGTGGGTGGCCGTGTATTCTTCTTTCACGCGGTAGTCTCGAACATTTGGCCCAATCACTCTTTCACACCTCCAACACTTTGGACCAAGTATCTCTCATTCCTATCTCCATCGTTCTATCAAAAGAAATAAGCCAGAAAATAGCTCGTATATTACTACTTTTGAACATAATAAAATCACTGAGCATGCCCGATACTTTTAGTAATGCAAAAGAATCAATTTGGAAATAATAAGGAGGTAATAAAAAATAATGAGATCAATTTATCATTGTAGTATGGTTCAACTAAAAAATTTATGCAAGCAATATAACATATATAATAAGAAGAAGATACCAAGATTATGCGAATAAAAGTAAAATATAATTGAACGATATATGGAATATTAATATTACATTCAGTGGAGATATGGACCGTGGTGGCGCTAGTGAGTTAAATAGAAACTTGTCTTAAGTCTGTCATAAAAAGGTTACAGGGTTAATAGTTGTTATTAGACACTATTTTCCAGAAGTATATGAGGAGTTTTACATAATTGGATCCAACTGAAATACAGAATAAATCTATCTTCTACCACTTTAAATAGCTTTTTTCAAACATTTCCAAACATTAAGAAATTTCCTAAAATTTGTGCATCTGTAAATTTGTGCAAACAATATGATATGCATAATAAGAAAATTCGAAGATTATGTGAATAAAATTAAAACATAGTTCAACGATATATAGAATATTAATATTACATTTAGTGGAGATATGGACCGTGGTGGCGCTAGTGAGTTAAATAGAAAGTTGTCTTAAGGCTGCCATTACTCGTGAGGTTTAATTGCTAATAGCTGTTGCTACTATTTTCCAGGAGTATACGAGGAGTTTTACCCAATTGGATTCAATTGAAATGTAAAATTTCTTTTCTAAACATTTCCAACCACTAAGAAATCTAAGAATCTTCCATTTTCTAAGTTTCCAAAACGCGATGTACGTTCAGTGGATCCATGCCTGGTGCCATTCTAACCTAAAAATATGAGATTAACCATATCGTGGTCCTCCACGGATACTTGAGACTAATACTTCTTCAAAGAAACCCAGTCAACCGACAGTTACCGAGAATATTCCTGAAAATCTCGAACAAATGGTCAAATGTGGCCGCGAAAGGGATCGGTTCAGTCGATTCCACTGGACTCGGATTAAATTCGATCCAATCAGAAGATATTCTTTATGCCTTTGAAATCCAATCGCGCATTGTGACGAGGGGCGGCATGCAGACGCGTAGTAGCACATTTCGCACGGCACTTTCAATTCAGCCATGGTAGGATTCAATTTCTCGTCTCCCCTGGACGCGAGCTGGAAGAAGAAGAGGGACATTAACGGATCTGCCTGTTCTTTTGTCTCTCACAGCGTCGTAGATTCGACGGGACAGGGCTATCCCAGGGGCGAGGTCCCAATTTAATTCGGATGAATCCTTGGTCCTCGAAGGTCTTCGTTCTTTCGTGTGTTTTTCTTCCTTCCTTCTTTTTTTTTTCTTTTTTCTTTTTTTATTTGCCTTTTAAATCGATCACACTTTTTGGATGTTTTTCTCTCACGGAATCAAATATTCGTTTGTGAATGGGGAGAGTCAAGATCTAACAAGGGAACACATCAGACTCTCACACGTTGAGTTTGATTAAATTTGTACAGTATTTGGAGGTTTTTATCCCTCTTTTTTTGTTTTATTTTGAGGTTATGTTTGAAACGTGGTACACTTGAAGTTCAGTGATTTGGAACTTGATTGAAGATCTCTTGTGATAGTGAATTGCTTGAATATACTGTGGGTCATAAGAATCTTCAGTTAAATAATGTAAGGTTATGTTTCTGTTGTTGATGCAATAAAATAATTATGTCAGATAGTGTTATATCAAGAATCAGAATTTTTTTAAATAATTAATGTTGTATAGGTTATCTTAATATACATAAAATCTGAAATGTTCCAAATTCAAATTCCCTTCATGTAAAATTGTTGATTACAAACTTTTAAGTAATAGTATGTGTTATACTATTAGACTGTCCAGGAATAAATTATAGTTTCTAACCAAAATATTCAAAGTTCTGTAACGTGTCCTAACAGCAATGGTTAATACCATGTTACATTTATGGTGTTAATATCGTAATAAAATAATGGTATTATATCAAGAATCCAATTAGTTTAACAAATTAATGCTGTATATACTAGGTTAGAATATGTAAGTTCCCAAATATACATTCATAGACCTTTTATTAAAACATTCAAGAGTATTCCGTCTTAAATATTTCATTACAAACTTCCAAATGATAATTTATGTTATGCTACTAGGTTATTAGCAAGTTAAATTATGGCTCTTAGATAAGATGTTTGAAGTTGTATAACATTGTTAAAATAAACTTATGTAATCTGAATAAATATCGTTCCAATGTATATAGCATTCTGTATGAGATACAATCTATTCCTGCATGTCTTACAATTTACAAATTGAATGTCTCATATTTTAGAATTCATAAATTATTTGAAGTCATTTGTAGTCTTGCATTATACAAGACAAGTCTATAATTGACATTTTGGAAAGTTCTTGTAACTTTGAACTTACACAAAATATTACTTTCTTCTCCAATGTTGCAACAGGCTAGATTTGGGACCACAACGTTGGATATTTTTAGGCTAATTTGAGTAACTTCTTTAATAGCTTATTCTACAACTGCAATTTCATCTACCTATATGAGGCATACGTTAATTACATACACATTAAAGTAGTACACGGAGCCATAAAAGATTAAGAAAGACTAAACTGTATGAATAACAACTTAACGCAGGCTACAAAACTTTAAGCACAAGATATCAAATGATATATTCTCTAATAAATTCTAAATCTAAACCTACCAGAGAGTATTAAAATACCATAAACTACAAAAGTATTGCAAAATTATTAAAATACAGTTTACTTTCACAGAAAGTGATAAAATGCTAATAAAACTTTTCTCTTTAACCAACATAAAAATAAACTAATATCTTTTTGTGTGGTCTTGACGTGTCTCATCTAATTGCAAACCTTGCCCAGTTACAACAAAGGAAGAAACGAAGAACATAGATGGCTCACCTAATTCTTTTTATCGACCCTCCACCATCAGTCTGCTCAGTCTCTCCCTGGTACAGGTATACACCAGCTATTAGAGCTTTCTAATATGTTCCTTTTTTACCTCGCGATTTCTTTCTTTCTCTTGCACGCAAATTCCTGTCTGCTTCGCTCTTCACCTCGCATGTTCCCCTTACCTTGGTCAGTTTAAAGAAAAACTCTTCTGGAATATGCGTTCCGCTCGTGCTTCGCTAATTAAATAGTATATACCAGGCCTCGTCGCAGCTTTCTGAATCCCTTGCCCGAGTTATGGGGTCGTTAGTGCAGAATCCTTCTTCTCAGGCTGCCTACTTCCTTTGCTTCCTCTCTCTTCTATGGAATATACCTATGTATATACTTCTATTACATCATTCTGATTAGTATTATCCATACACACTGCATTGAAACAGTCATTAAACACTGTTGGAACAGTCTAAAAACACTGCTCTGGAACACTGTTCCCAAAAATCCCAAAGATTCCAAAGATCCCAAAGATTCGTCTACCATCAAATCTCCTCTTCATTTACCCTCTAGCACAGAGAGATTACAGCCAACCTTGCTCCCCATACAATTCCCCTCCTCTCGATCCATCGACTGAAGAAAAAAGGCTGAGAAGAAAAGAAAAACGAAAACAGTAGGAAAAAGAGGGAAAAGGAGAGAGGAAGAGGCATCTAGAGAGAGACGGCTAAAGTAGGAAAAAGCTGCGTGAACGGGTGCATTCAGTGTCAAAGACCAGTCGGCCTGTATATCATCCAGGGGTCGGTGGCTTGGACAGGATAGAAAACACCGGCCTAGCGAATTTTCTTTTCCTCCTGGAGATATTCGTCTCTTGTACGCCACCCCCGAGCCACCGGCAGGGACACGTATTTTCCATCGGGTCTAGCCTGCACAATGGCCCTGTTTCTCGGTGCCTTTCACGGTGAAACCGGCTGCACCGGCATTTACCATAGGATTTTAGAGAGGTTCCTCTTACAAAGTGGAGCTCTAGTTAAGTTTTTGTTGGCTTCGGAAAGCGTCGCCTCCGTGTGCCCCCACCAGCCTCCCTGTGCCCTGTCTGGGTCCCTTTTCGTGGCCGCGTTCCATTCGCTTCCGCCGATCAGAATCCGTCTAACCGATTTCGGGATCGTCTCGAAGGCGAGACGATCGGCTCCTCTTTTATACTCTCCGTTCTCCCCCTTTTGCTACGGCAGACGATGAAAGAGGGGGATTTGGGAGACTTACCTGAATCCTGGTGTGCCCCGGTATAATCAGAGGGCGATGAAAGCGGCTAGAGAGACGGTGAGCAACCATTTCCGAATTCGTGGGTCTCCCTTTTTTTTTCCACTGCCTTTTTCTTTGCTTAGGTAAGAGTGGTTTTGGGGAGCAGAGTTGCTGTGGGGATCTGTGGTGGGGTGGGTAGGGGAACTGGCGCAGGTGGTTTTTTGAAATTGATTTTGTACGCAATGCGAGTTGAGCAATGAAAAAGAGACTTTTTTCATTTTGCAGTGATTTTGACCTTGCTGAGGGGGGGGGGGGG
>NW_016907966.1:339273-349703 GCF_001483705.2 Eufriesea mexicana | reverse complement strand
ATTTAAGTTATATTATGTATTATTATTAAAATAAATAAATAAATATATAATTTATATATTTAAAAAAATTTTTAATTTTAATTTTTTACAATGTTATTAAATGTCGAAAGGTGAAGTCTTGTTCGTTTCCTTCGTTGTTCCATGTCTAGACAGAGATAATATTTTATCTCCGTTGGTAACAATGGATATGTCTATTTCCACGTGCAGAATGTCAGTTTTGATATCTCTTCGGAAATAAACGTCACTGGCGAATTCGTTCGTTCGCGAGAACAATAGTTGGTGTAAACGTGTTTGCGACTGCGATAAGCCAAAATGATCATTGCGTGGTAGAAAACCTCATTGCATACTGCTGGAGAGTTAATCGAATTTATCGATCATTTTTTCCATGGTACTGAAAAAATGCAATGAGTCTTTTAACTTTGGAATTCATTTTGAAATGTGATAAAATTTTTCATTACTCTTTCATTCATAGAAGAGTCAATATCATATATCTTATAATACAAGGAAGGAGTTATCATATAAAATATTCAAGCAATGCTTCAAATTTTGAAAAATTACACCTTTCATAGTTTGTAGAAACTTGCAATGAAATTTTGGTTTTATTAAACTTTGTAACATTTATAATTTTTGATAAAATTTATATTTTTATATTTATTTTAATGAGATTGTATTTCTCGTTTGCTATTACATAAATTTATTTCTCAGTATTATAATTCTTGGTAAAGTATTTAGAACTCATTTAGACTCGTTTCAAAATTGTATTCTGAACATGTTTCAACATATTTTTTGATCTTTTCCATCACATTCTTAATCAGCTAATAAAGAAAGGTTAAAATATCTCATAAAGCATTGGGTATTTTATAGAGTACTTTATTATAAGAATATTCAACCAGCCAGGTCTGTGAATTGCCTGTAAGATTAACTTTCTGCTAACAGTTATTGTACTGTTTTATATTTTACTATCAGGTGGGTGTGGTTCAAGGTATGTCTTGCCTATTTCTTGTAATTAATAGTCTAGTTAAAAGTTGTATGTTTGGAAAAGTGGAATGCAAAATGTATAAACTAGAACTAAGGTCTGGTGGGTGACCAGTTGATGGATGATCTAGTCAATAAAGTCATGAAGCCAGTAGATTTATAGGTGTTTTGCTATGTCATGATATTTGGAAATTTAAAATACTAATTTTAACACTAGAACAAGCACTTAAAATGACAGGTTTCAGACTTTTCATTTCTGTAGTTATGCTTTCTGCAAAATAATGTTGACTTTTATTGAGCTGGAGCAATAATTATACATGTCTATTTATCTTCATCATACTATAATTAACATTGTATATACAATATTTAGATACTAGAGATTGGTAAATTTATTGTTAAACATTTACTCATCACTTGAAACTTGAGTAATACATCTTCAATTTTATAATTTTATTACTGCTATGTCTAGTTACAAGGCTTGGAATTTTTTTTATAACATTGATTTTCAACTATTTTTAGTTTATAGTACATATAAACCAGTTATTAAAGTTCTATAATACAACAGAAATTATACATTATGTTTCTTGCTGCTATGATACAAACAGGTAGGTGTAATTTTGATTTACAACAGATGGATTTTACTATATTGCATGTTGTCACTTCTGTATTTGACGATTCAAAGAAAAAAAGATTAGTATTCTCTTCTTTCTTGAAGAAAAGAAACATGTATATTTTTTGTTAATATAATAAGGAGAAGATAGTTCAGGCATAATTTAAAAATAGTATACATAATTTCAACCACTTATTGTTGTCTTAACTCCACTGAATAATTACATATTGTGTATTTCAAAAACTCCCAAGACATGCCTAACAACTATCAAAACACATCTGATATATAATGAAAAATTATTATTCTATAAATAACTGAAAAGCTTGTATGTCATTAACATCGGTTTTTGGTTAAGCAGCTAATTAATATACCATACAAATCCTTCTATCTACTTACCCTGGTGACACCTTTATACAATTTATCCCAACGAAACTCGTCTAAGACTCGAAAGTGGGCACCCCAACTCAGATTCGAGCACGCGTTACCTGAAAACTGCTCCCGCCTGTTGATCCGTAGGAAGACGCGTTTTGTAAGGAAATACCGCGCGGTATCATCCTCCAGCTGGTAAACAGCTGCCCACATCCTGTCTCACGTACGCTATGCGTCTCTTCTTCGTCCTCTTCCTTCCTGTCCCCCTCGAGACACGATCCCGATTCTTTTTTCCTTTATTTCTTTCTTCCACCGCCCAGTCCGTTTCCCTCTGCTCGATCAGGCTGAAAGAAGAAAGAGAGAGTAAGAAACATTGTGGCGAAGGACGCAAAGAAGGAGAGCGATGCATGGAAGGGACCCGAGTCGCGCGCCGTACTAAAATGGTGGACAGGTGCACTGCGCATGCTCGGTGGACACTCGGCACGCGACTGCGCGCCACCGTCTGTTTACCCATTAAAAATCGCGTTGGGTATTAAGCGCGTGCTTTTTCACGCGTGCAAGCGTCCGCGAGACAGGGGAAGGTGTACACGCCGGTATGTAAGCGTTATCGCGGTGATCCAAGGCGATGGATCGCCGCGCTGCTAAACTGTTTAAACGGTTACCGGACAGATAGCATCGCGCCCACGTGAACAGGCTACTAGGCGGCGTTAATTAGCATGGGAATCGTTAACCCTTTGCCTGGTGATTTAATTCGGTAAGGTTTTAGTATATGTATTCGATTTTAATTGGGCAAAACTTTGGTCGGTAGAATCGGGTTTTTTGGGTGTGCGTTATTTAGACAAAATGAAAGTCAAACAAAAATTTATTCCTGTTGTTAATCAATGGTTTGTAGATAATCAATTGGGTAATTGTCAGAGTAAAAGGTAATTTTTAAAAATCCTTTATGTAGATCATATCAATTGAAAAATATCGTCGACATTTAAGTTAGGTTCATCTGGAAAAAATTTTCCGCACTATTCTCTACCATTTCAATCGAGGAATTTTTTTATATGAGTCTGATTCGTTTCAAAAATGTTTAATTTTGTAGTAAATATTGAATATTAGTACTATTGACTTAAAAAAGTTATATTTGAAACTTTTTCTAATTGAAAACATAACATCGTATAACATTGATATTTAAAAATATGAATCGAAAAAATAAAAGCGATATTGATATCAGAGGTACTTTAAAACTTCCTGAAAACCAAAAAATTAAAAATAATTTATGAATCACAAGTACTGTTAATTTAAAGAAAAAAATCGCACGAGAATAATTTTAATTATTTTAATTAACTATTATGGCAGTAATTATTATTATTCAAATTCTTCTCTTCCGTACACAAAAAAAAATCTACGTTCTTTTACAATAATTTTAAAATAGACGTTTCTAGCGGTTTATGTGTCATCGTAATAGTGATAGCCTTGAGAATCTGATAACGATGCACCTTCACGCCACGCTTTGTGCTTGGCTGCGAAATGGCAAGGGTAAATAACGTATTCCGATAAACAGGTGATCAACCGTACGATCCCGTATATGTTCGAAAAGCTGTTAAGAGGAATTGCATCGCAAGAAGTATCGTATAGATAACACGACGGGGCTCGCCTCCTGTTCTGTAATTTGTGTAACTTGCGACAGCTGCTTCCAACGAGTAAGTCAGTTGAATGAAATTTTACCCCATCAGAAACTTCATCTGTCGCGGTAAGAAGTTAAACGAAACAGTTTGCCCCTAATAGGTTAGTTTTCGTATACAGTAAAATTCATTTACCTTTTTAACGCGAAGAATTATAATTAAAATCGTTGAAAGTTGTAACTGTGTCAGAAAAAGTTGTTTCCAATGTTGAAGTGGCGAGTGGTAGTTTATAAGTTAATACTGTTTACTTCATCATAAAATTCTAACAGTGAAGGTTATTCGACTAAATTGATTGACAATCACTTCTCATATAATTGATGTATTTAGTATGAGATACTATGGAGTACACATATGTAGATATTATAATATAGGTATAATTATATAGACACACGCGATGAATAGTTCGTCAGTCAAAAAGTAACTGACTGTTGCGCCGTCGCAACGTACTAATTCTATAAGTTGGACACAGATGACGCTAGAATAGTCTATTAATAATTGGCTAATCTCATTAGTCATGCGTATCATTTACTAAAACTAAATTAATATCAATTTTTATTCCGATAATTTTATAATACTAAGTTATTTTAATCATACGACTTTATTTATTCTTATCTATGTATATTATATTTAAATACATATTACAAGTTCATAGAAATGACTTAATTTTTGATAGAATTTTTTTCTATTAAAAGAAATATTCGTATCTTCTAATTTTCAATGTGATGTATAATTTTATTCTTCGATGTAGGAAGAAAAATGAAATAAAAGGTTACGAAATTTTGAAAAAAAGCTGTTGTATAATATAATAATGGGAATTTAATCGATACTTAACGCGTTAAAACGTTCCAATCACTAAATCATTCCGGTAAATGTTCCCGCATCAGATATTCTGTTATTAATCCAACCGTTAGAGACAATCAAGAAGCTTGAGACACTTTGTCCCCGTGTATAAATTATTAATCGCTCGAGGGATTGTTTCCTCCGTGGAGAGTGGTATAATAGACGGACAGGTGGAGGTAGACACCTTTTAGCCGCGCATACGTATACGTGTCCGGTACGATTGGACGGGAAGAATCGTCGGGTCGCAATTTAGCACTTGCGTTCAGGGTCGCTCGTATTTTACGCGCGTCGTGCCGTCTACAGGGCGATTCAGGCGACTAGGTCAGGCTGTATCTTTATATCAAGTGAAGTTAGAGGAAAGTCGTTGAGGAAAATTTTGTAGTATTTGACGAGCTCTTTCATCCAAGAATACAATTGTCTTCATAAATGCATTCTTTCAAAGCGTAGTTAAACTTTTTCTTTAACAAAATTAATTTTTTAAATTACTCAACAATCATATCTAACAATTTTTTTTTTTACTTTTTTTGTGGAAATGTATAGTTAGTAATTTTAATTTTTCTAACAGTTCTATATCTATAGGAATTAAATACGAGTCTCAAGTAATTATATAATATAACGAAAAGTGTTTATAAAGGCAATCGATAATTTTCCAAATATTTTCGTTAAAATATCGCGCATACTAAAGCAGGATCGTGCATGAATTTTAATTTGTGTAAAGCGTGGTAGGATGTAAATAAAAGAAAAAATTTAATTTATATTTTATTCTAATAAATTCCCTTTGTAATCATTTAAAACAATTGTTTTTAATTTAATATTGATTTACCCTGTATGGAATTTTGAATAAAATTGATTAACTATTTTAGCCTTTGAAAATCGTGCACAGAATTAATAATTGTTCATTCTCTACATGTATTTCTGTACTATATTTTTAGTAAAAAATTTCTAATTGTGAGACTAATGAAATAGAATTTTATTAAATCCATTCAATAAAATAGCATTTAAAAACACGCATGAAATCAGCTAAATCATATGCACTTAAAATGAGAGTTAACGGAGAGTTTCATATTGGATATTAACAGATAAGATCTATCTTATCTATATTAAATTTGCAAACTTTTTGAAAACCATATTTTAAGAACTATATAAGATATTTTAATCAAATTTTAATTGCACGCTTTTTTTCAATCATACATAAATATTGCTTTTTCTGTTCTTTCTTTTTCCTTTTACTTGTTATTAGTAAATATTTATTTCAAAAGTTAAGAAAAATATGTATTATCTTTTAAAAATTATATCTTTGATTCCAAACAATAATTTAATATCAGAATATATAAATATGCATTAAAAAAGATAAGAAAATTTGTAGAAAATATTTATACATGTTTATGAGAAAGCAAAATATGAACATAAATAATTTAACATTGATAAGATAGATCTTCACAATTTAACTCGAGGGTTACTGCTTATGGAAATAAGAATGTACTGGGTAGGAAACTCGAGGAAATACTTAGCTACAGTTAGTATGGAAATCGCATAAAAGTAGAATCTAAAAATGTAATAGAAATTCTAATTTTAAAATTTTTATTCTAATTTTATTCAGAAAGAATATTTTATGCAATAGAATTTCTAAATTCTCATCTCTAATTTTACCCAATGTATAATGGGTATTAGAAATTATAGGTAATTATAGATAATAGAATTCTAATAGAAACTTAAAATTCCTATCTTTGATGCTAATTAACAGAAATACATTATATAAAAGAATTTTCAAATTTCGTATTCTATTCCTGTTTTAATATAAATATCTAATACAAAAGTTCTGATTGTATAACTTTGATTTCATACAGTATAAATTCTTAGTACATTAAAATTCTAAATTTCCTGCTTTAATTCCACGCAATAGAGATATTTGATGCAATGAAATTTCTATATTTCTATCTTTAAACAATCTAACAGAAATTATATCTCCAATAATTTTTCAAATTTCCAAATTTAACTCTCCTCAATCTAAACATTTTACATAACAGTAATACAAGTAATAAATGGTATTATGAATTGCTATTAGTATACGATATTATATACATTTAATATTTAAAATAAACATAAAATAAAAATAAAATGCAATTTAGGTATTTAAAATAAAAATAAAATACAATTTTAGTATTTAATATACGACAGTATATTAAAATTCCACTTTCAGTTTAAAGCTGAAGAACCACAAGAGCCGTCCATTTGCTGGTCACGCTTGCAAATCTCTTCCATTTCCCGTGTCGGACATGCCCCAATCCCATAATCACGCCGCTAAAAAGGCACAAATTCAAGCGTGCCTCCTAATGCACATTCGCTCACGATCGTCCTCAACCGGTTTGAAAGGAGAGGATCGCTAAAAGTTAAGTGGGGTAAGAACAGAAGCGAGGTCCCTACTGACACCTTGTCCAACAAGATTTAGTTCAACTGCACTCGCAGCTGCACCTGCGTGGCGCGTGCTACGGAGATGCATCTGTCGTATTTCTCGCTCGCGGCCACGTGCCCGCGCACTTCTCTGCGCACGCGCAGCTCCAAGCGTGGACAGTCTAAAGCGAACCTGTGAAACGAACGGGAGAAAAATTCTTCGTCGAAAATTGAATTCTTAACAGTACAAACGAGGATACCTTTATATAGTGTATATAGTTTCATACATAGTACACGGTGTTCCAGAACCGGTATGAAGGGCTTTGGGCGGGGGCCAGTCCTTGCCAACCTTTCGTATCACTCTTGTTGTCCCAGTTATAATAGTACTCTTGCGATCTTGGTGATACGTAGAGCTTTATGGCCTCGTGGAATTGCCCGCCCACGTGTGTACTAGGGATCAAACTGGAGAACTAGTAGAATGAAACAATTTATTGCTTTCCTCCTAGAAGAAAATGTTCTCGATTTTATTATACTAAAGAAATAACACGTTTGCAATGTTTTTTGAAATAAATTGAATCTTGGACGCTATATACAATACCTTTTGCATACTGTGACTTTCAGTACACCGTGTCTCAGAATGTATGTAATATTTTCTTGAGTAAGAATACTACATGAGATTTTTACAATAGAATTTTTATTCTCAATAATTGTTATTACCTTAATGAGTAAAATTATAAAAATAAATTAATGAAATGTTATGAAATGAATTTTTATCACTAGGTATTACTTAAGTTGTCTATGTTCTTCAGGTTAGAGACTACCTTAATCAGGTAATGAAGAATTTGTTGCTGTAAATAAAAATATAGGTATTTTCTACCTATATGAGGCATACGTTAATTACATACACATTAAAGTAGTACACGGAGCCATAAAAGATTAAGAAAGACTAAACTGTATGAATAACAATTTAACGCAGGCTACAAAACTTTAAGCACAAGATATCAAATGATATATTCTCTAATAAATTCTAAATCTAAACCTACCAGAGAGTATTAAAATAGCATAAACTACAAAAGTATTGCAAAATTATTAAAATACAGTTTACTTTCACAGAAAGTGATAAAATGCTAATAAAACTTTTCTCTTTAACCAACATAAAAATAAACTAATATCTTTTTGTGTGGTCTTGACGTGTCTCATCTAATTGCAAACCTTGCCCAGTTACAACAAAGGAAGAAACGAAGAACATAGATGGCTCACCTAATTCTTTTTATCGACCCTCCACCATCAGTCTGCTCAGTCTCTCCCTGGTACAGGTATACACCAGCTATTAGAGCTTTCTAATATGTTCCTTTTTTACCTCGCGATTTCTTTCTTTCTCTTGCACGCAAATTCCTGTCTGCTTCGCTCTTCACCTCGCATGTTCCCCTTACCTTGGTCAGTTTAAAGAAAAACTCTTCTGGAATATGCGTTCCGCTCGTGCTTCGCTAATTAAATAGTATATACCAGGCCTCGTCGCAGCTTTCTGAATCCCTTGCCCGAGTTATGGGGTCGTTAGTGCAGAATCCTTCTTCTCAGGCTGCCTACTTCCTTTGCTTCCTCTCTCTTCTATGGAATATACCTATGTATATACTTCTATTACATCATTCTGATTAGTATTATCCATACACACTGCATTGAAACAGTCATTAAACACTGTTGGAACAGTCTAAAAACACTGCTCTGGAACACTGTTCCCAAAAATCCCAAAGATTCCAAAGATCCCAAAGATTCGTCTACCATCAAATCTCCTCTTCATTTACCCTCTAGCACAGAGAGATTACAGCCAACCTTGCTCCCCATACAATTCCCCTCCTCTCGATCCATCGACTGAAGAAAAAAGGCTGAGAAGAAAAGAAAAACGAAAACAGTAGGAAAAAGAGGGAAAAGGAGAGAGGAAGAGGCATCTAGAGAGAGACGGCTAAAGTAGGAAAAAGCTGCGTGAACGGGTGCATTCAGTGTCAAAGACCAGTCGGCCTGTATATCATCCAGGGGTCGGTGGCTTGGACAGGATAGAAAACACCGGCCTAGCGAATTTTCTTTTCCTCCTGGAGATATTCGTCTCTTGTACGCCACCCCCGAGCCACCGGCAGGGACACGTATTTTCCATCGGGTCTAGCCTGCACAATGGCCCTGTTTCTCGGTGCCTTTCACGGTGAAACCGGCTGCACCGGCATTTACCATAGGATTTTAGAGAGGTTCCTCTTACAAAGTGGAGCTCTAGTTAAGTTTTTGTTGGCTTCGGAAAGCGTCGCCTCCGTGTGCCCCCACCAGCCTCCCTGTGCCCTGTCTGGGTCCCTTTTCGTGGCCGCGTTCCATTCGCTTCCGCCGATCAGAATCCGTCTAACCGATTTCGGGATCGTCTCGAAGGCGAGACGATCGGCTCCTCTTTTATACTCTCCGTTCTCCCCCTTTTGCTACGGCAGACGATGAAAGAGGGGGATTTGGGAGACTTACCTGAATCCTGGTGTGCCCCGGTATAATCAGAGGGCGATGAAAGCGGCTAGAGAGACGGTGAGCAACCATTTCCGAATTCGTGGGTCTCCCTTTTTTTTTCCACTGCCTTTTTCTTTGCTTAGGTAAGAGTGGTTTTGGGGAGCAGAGTTGCTGTGGGGATCTGTGGTGGGGTGGGTAGGGGAACTGGCGCAGGTGGTTTTTTGAAATTGATTTTGTACGCAATGCGAGTTGAGCAATGAAAAAGAGACTTTTTTCATTTTGCAGTGATTTTGACCTTGCTGAGGGGGGGAGGGGGGGTCTTGTGACTGGTTGTGGATGAAAATTTTCGAATATTCTTACGCGGTGTGATGTAGTTTGATGTGTTATGTTTATTTAATTAAGAACTGTAAAGGTAGCCATTTGTTAATGGTATCATAAATATTTTTTGGCTTATTTATGTACATGTATATATATTTATTGATAATTTTTACCTTGATCCCATGATTTTTAATTCGTCAAATGTGCAAACCACACTGTAGAACCCTCGAGTCTAGTTTGATTAAATTCTTTGAAAGTTTCCAAGTTACTCATTTGAAATGTGACAGAGTGATTTGATGGTCTTATCGAGTTGCATGATGATTCCCTGGATTTTAATCCACTGAATTTTTACTTGTAGATACAATTGAAGTGCAAGTAGTCATTTTGAGCATCCTCTATGAAGGTAATTAGTCATATTTGGTCCACACACTTTGCTTTTACACCTCCAACACTGTAGACCCATCTTCGACAATCTTCTATACCTTATGTACCCCTTGAAAACATATATTTTATTATATTTCACGTATATATATATTATATATTTTATTATATTTTACGTATATATGTTATATATTTTATTATATTTTATGTATACATAAAATTGACAGATCCTTTATATAAATAGAAACATGGTTAAAATATGATAATGGGAATGAAAGAAATATAATATACATACTATAAATGTATATGTATATATAAAATAGTATAGTAGTATAGATATACAAATTTTATAAAATATGATATAATTTTATAAAATTTATAGAATATTAAATATATATATA
>NW_016907966.1:251368-338056 GCF_001483705.2 Eufriesea mexicana | reverse complement strand
AAGATATTTATTTAATTATTATTTATTTAAGTATTATTATATAAATAAGGTATTTATTTAATATTACCTTATTATTTAATATAACTATATAAATACAGGTATGTATTTATAATTTACATGGCATTTTTCAAAACTTACATGACCTTAATGTATTTATTTTTATAATTTTTGTAATAGAAAATGGTCTTTCTCTTTCTGCAATATTCTATTGCTTTCTCAAAAATTATGAAAACATTGTGGAGTAAAAAATGCAATGGTTGCCATTCTCGTATGGAATTCCTGTGCTCAAGAAGCTCGAGAAGTCACAACTTGACTTTAGTCGACTTCTTTGGTGCATAATTACAGATACTAATTGTAAGCCGACAGAAGCTATCTACGTAACTGGGTGACAGTGTTAATGTTCCGTTATTGAATTATAATTACTCTACTTCTTTCCGGTTTCGAACGTGCTATTTCTTTGCAGATAAGCCCAAAAAGGACAAACAAAAAGAGCACGCTCCTTTTCTTATGCTGGGTGTCTCGTGAAATATTTAATATACGTTGCTCACATATCCAACGGTTAATCCTAAATAATAAATAGATGTATATTACAAATTATTTTTATTTCCTTAGCGAATTGCATTGGAAATGGTATATTAAACATACAATAACTCTGAAGTATTACTTTTTTCTATTTTTGATTTTATATCAAATTTACGTTCCACATTCAATCCCAGGAGAGAATACGTTTCTCTTGATGTCCTAAAAGTATTTTGGAAAGTAGAATGGTAAGGAAACTTGCATGATCAGATTACCATAGTTGATACTCGATAATAATAACTTTACTATCCCCGTTCCAGGAACTGTACATGAATATCATATCATATTGGAATATTCTATAGTTATAAAAATTCAAGCCATCATGCATACTTTCAAGCTAATCAAATCAAATCTGGAAGGTAGATCATATGCCAGGCACAAGCTTTGCCTTTATTATCGGAAACCACGTGTCCCATGTTCTTCAAACCAACATAAATAACGTTTTGCTTAATACCGAACCGAAACAGGATTGCAGTATACATATACAACATTCTTTGTTTGGAATGACCTGCTAAATTGAAATGTGCTGAATACCTGATTAGATACTTTCATATAACCAGGACCAAAATATTGAAAAATTATTTGAGAATATTTCTGCTAAAAAATGGTTATATAATAATCGTTAAAAGCTTTAGATAAAGAATTTTTTAAAGGGACCTTTTGCATAGCTTATGACCAACTGAAGTAGAAATACATCTCAGTACAGTCAATTCTTAATATTTAAATAGCTCTAACAGATTCCAGACTTAATGGAATAATATTTCATATTCTTCTTTTTCATTTTCAGTTCTGAAAAGTTATTAGATCTGTAATTTTCCTAGATCTGTAATACTCAGCATAGAATATATCTTCATATTACGTTTTACTCGATTTGGCCCCTCGAACAATTTTGCCAAATTTTCGGTATTCATTCTGGAACACCCTATACATTCAAGGTTCACCTGAAAAATAATCCTGGTGGAAATTATACAATTAAACGAAGTAAAACGAAACATACAATTGCTGAGATGATAATGCATTTAGGAGGTCCTGTACATGAAGGGGAGAAATTACAGGGAGAGATCCTTGGGTTCTGACTTGTTAACATAATTTGGATATAATTAACCACGCGTGAGCTGGATCACGTACCCCCGGAATATTGTTTTATTTTTCTTTTAATTAGGGCATGCAGTCATTCTTGCTTCTACCTTTTCGTGTTCTCCCTTCCTTTTTTATGGCTTCATTGCAAGTGATTTGTTTAAGTAAGGTGAAAGGTTTCTTCGGTCTACGTTGGAGTTTCTTGTTAGATAATAAGACCGAGTGATTTGGCTGTTGATCAGTCACTCATTGCTATAATTTACGAATAATTGGGGGTTTGCGAATTGCATCAGATACCACGAGGCATCGCTTCTTCTTCCCTTCTCCATTTAATTTTGGGTAAGGCCAAGGTTTAGTCCTTATTCCTGCATTCTTCATTGTGTACAGGAATTTCGTTACTTTCTTGGGAGACATCGATCACCCAAGCCATAGATCACTGAAAGTTCATATCTCGCGTTAAATAATATTCTTAATTTCTATTAACCAATTATATCCTACTTTAATTCGCAAATAATCGAAAACGTGTAAAATTTGCGAAACTTAATATTTTAAATATCATTTATATTGTTTTTATTTGTATTATATTTTATTGTTTTATTATTATTATATTTTTCTTAATTTAATTTTCTTTAATTAGATATTTCTAATTTATCGTTTAATATAATACATATCTAGTAAAAATTCGATTAAATCTGTATTTTTCAGGGAGACAAATATGTTGATGATTTCAGAGAATCATTTGTAATATTTGATTATAATTGTTGTTATTTACCCTGGATCTCATCCGTTACTCACACTGCTGTTACTCCAACGAACATATTATCGCAATTATTTATAATTCTGATAATGTCCTGACGAAACAATTTCGAATAAAGTAGATAAATACGAGAGAGATTTATTTTATTGACTTTTGGAAAAATTGGGAAGAAGATAACCAAAATAAATAGTCGGTGAAAGATACTGTGCAGCGAGATTAATTGTCTCTCTAATAATATCCATTAACTTAGTCGAGCAGAGTTATCCGGTTTTATCGAAAAAGATAAAGCCAAAAGTAAAGTGGAGTATGTACACACATTTCTCTTATCTAACCTGTCTAGGGGGCTATCTGCAGAGCCATCTACTTTTTCAAATATAATATAGCTTTATCCCGAATCTTTCTCCCCTTGTACTCTGAAATCTATTTCGGGGAGATTTGAAATATATTTATGACGGCAATATCTTCAGCAGGTTCAGAATTTCATTAATATCGAATAAGAAAGTTATTCTAAAAATTATTAAAAATTTCTTAAAAGAAAGGCTATAAGCAATCAAAGCGGTATTCTAGTCTACAGGTTAATTTTGTAGGTACTATTTGGGATTTTTTTTTAAGAATCATGAAGACGTTACTGTGTCGGGATTTATGACATGGTTTTGACCTATATTTAAGGAATACACGCTATTTTTTTCAGGAAAAAATATTGAAAATTGTCGAAGATACAGCTAGTTTAGTAGTGCCCTTCAATTGAACATGCATGCACGGTTGCCACCATTCCGGTTGTTCCCTGAAATGGACGAACGAACATCCATTTTGTGAATATCATCGGTACCAAAAGTGCATAAAAACAACGAAAATAAAATTTTTGGCGGCACTTTAAAATTAGGTTATCGAGTTTTTGTGTTTTTTCGACTTTAGCGTGCCCCAAAAAAGTAGTTAAAAACGTTGAATTTTAAAAAATTTGGAACAGACGATAGAGATACATGTGCTAATTATACCCTCCAAATTTGGTCGTAATCGGTCAACTAGAACTCGAGATAAAATGGAAAACATTTGAGAAAACATAGTTTCGAGAAAGTTGCATTTAAAGTATTTCATACGAATATGTATGAAACGCTAATAACTTCATTAATTTTTCAAATACAACAATATTCACTGATAGGAATATTTTCAAAGACGTATACTTTCAGAAAATAGAATAAAAAGAAAATTAATTTTTTGAAAGTTCTAGACCCCCTTAACGATGTGATATTAAGTATATTTATACAGATCATATATTAAATTATAGGAAGCACGTTTCTTATGCATTAGTATGTTCAGAAATTTTACTTACTATAGGAGCACATGAAATTTCATAAATAATATAGTTTCTCTTAATAATACCAAAATTTCGTTATGCAAATCTTTTAAATTTAATATCCCATATCATAACACTAAATATAACCTATAATATGATACACCGAAGCTATCTAGGTGTATCGAATATTCTATTTCAAAATGGCCCATCGAATTTCTCTATTGATTTCTAGCATTTTTAGATTTACTATACATACATGTCCGGAATACAATTATACGCAATTTAATATTCTAATCAATATACTTAACCTATAATATATTTAAAGTATTTACCTTCTCTGAATATTTCATTGTAAAAAGATTCGTCAGGCTTCTTTTCCTGAATCAACTCGATATTAGTCATACGATGTTACCTGTAAACCGTTTCTTCGTCAGTTTAAGGAATTTTTTCAAATTGCCACGGAATATATTAAACTCGTCTACCACTCCGCAAATTAACATACAAATTCTAAACACCAAACTTAACCTCTAATACGCTGTCTGTGTTTACTGTTACGTAAAATTTAACATTTCAATTCGAGGCATCGAACCTAACTTATAAGTACGTCGAACCCATCTACGTTCGCTGAATATTCCAGCACAAAAAGCGTCATCAAAGTTCTTTGCCGGATACGCTCGATCGACCGAGCATTAGTTATACAATCCTAACTGTACCGCGACGTTTTATCGTCGCAGCGAAGGCGGATTAATTCACGATACACCCGGTATGCCAGCGCGGCGCTCTATCACGGAGAACCGGCACGGAAGATAGCGTTGGTGGTAGTAGGAGTACCGTTGCGCACGTTGCATCGCATGGTAAAAGAACCGGCAATTTCCAGCTGCACAACAATGCGGCATTACGCCGTTGCGAAAGCATGCCGGACCCTGGGCTCTGTCCCTGTCTCTCGTCTGTCGCAATTTACGATCTAGTCTGGTGGTCTTAGACGTGCCTTACGATCGGAATCGACGATATTCTGCATACCTCGTGTCCTATGCGACGCGTGTACCGGCGGGGACTGACTAGTGGAATAAAATCGTCTATGAGAACATAGAAAATGCATTAGATAGATACGGAACCGAGATACCCCGCGCTCGTGGGCGGAAACTGCATTGCCGACGGTGATTTTTGCGGTGTCGTGTTTGGTGATAGAATTGCAAGTTTAGATGGCAGGAATTAATTGGATGGCGTGACTTGTCTGGATAAAGAAAGTTTTTGCGCTTCGAGAGGTAATTGCGAGAATGTTAATTAGAGATTGGCTGTTACGTAATGAAAATATAGCAGGTCAAAATGTATACGAGGCTTTCAGGTATTCATTTTAGTGTTATAATTTTGTAAAATAATTTATAAAATATTATAATTTTACGAAAAAATTTTTTGACAACTTTAGGTTCTCGTTCGTAACGTAAATCGAGTAAAGAAAGGTTAGGTATTTTTGATCGTCTTTAATGAATCTCATCCTTATAATGGATACCGTTAGAAGAATCACCGTTCAACTTCACGATTGTTTTCTTTTAATTCGATTCCAACGATGCCATACTGGCTTCCTATTAAACGTGGAGCAAGTTTCAAATAAAACTAAACGTAATCACAAATATAATTCGTTTTTCGCAAAATTACGAAGTTACAAAATTACTCTAGCAGCTTTAGTAGGAAATTATACAGAGAAACTATAATATTTAATTTTCTTCTTCAATGTAATTGCCATGGTGGTGAGTTTGCATTAAATTCTGTAAATTAGTAGATAAATTGTTAATAGTGTGACTAATGTAAATTTTTTATTTAAATTATTTTTATTAAATATGGTCTTTGGTCATAACTTCATATAACATGGAACATATTAATAACAAATAAAAATAGTATTATATAATTATAGTTACTTTCAGGAAATAAAAGTAAATAATAATATTTGATAAAATTAAGGAAAAAATAAAAAAATAGTATAATATTTCAAATAATTCAAATTAAACATTTAAAAACATGAATCATGCTGTATCTTTAATATTGTCATTTGTAACTAATTCACGTTGGATTTTTTCAGGTATTACAATTCATTCGAAAGTAAATTAGAAGCAAGATCATAAATCTTAATGATAGATGAAACGATCGTAAAATCGTGAATATGTATAGCACTGTTGATTGCATTGTTCAATCCAAACAGAAGAATAAACGTGACATTAAAATCGTTTATAAATAGAGGATATAGATAAATATTTATGACACATATTAAAATGTTACATTGTGAAAGAAGGAAGTATAGGATGTCCCAAAATTCACGCAAGATTTGAATTTTCCGCCATTTATACGATCAAGTGCTGCCAACGAAAAAAGACAGTGTGACAGCTGACAGTTCAGAGTTATTAAAAATGAAACGCTATACGAAAAAACAACGCGTTTTCATTGTTGAGCAATATTTACAATTTTTATGTAAAAACCTGTATTTTCTATCAAAATTACCTCTTGCGTGAATTTTGGGACATCCCTTATAATTCAGATTCAAATACACAATTCAAATTTAAAAAAGTTTTGAAAGCGATAAAAATCTAAACATATATTTCAAATCAGATTTAAAGTCAACTGAGACAAAAAAATACTTTCTTAATAAATTTAAAAGAGTACATGAAAACCACCTTTAACTTTGCAAGAATCTGAACTCTGTATAAAAGTAACATTCAATTTTACAAAAATTATAAATTTACAAAGCACATTGTAAAATACCATTATACCATATTAATTTATTATAATAATTAATTTATTAATTTAATTTATTACAAAAATAAGAAATCAGTAATAAACAGTGAAACTAAACTTGTATATATTATATGTTTATGAGTACCATATTAAAATTGTAAATCAACTAATTACTGAACAGTATTATGCAGTTACTAAAGCTCAGTTAAAGTGTACAAAATAATTCAAATATATGAAAAATTACAATGCTACTTTAGAGTCACCTCCTACCAAAGGACTTGTGACGCAAAATATTTTCCCAACCTCCAAAAGATACTTAACCTAACTTAACCTAATCTCCAATAGAATCACTCGTATAGGATAAAATTGAAATGAAAAGGAGAAGAAAGAGAGTGCAGTCGGTTGTCAAAAGCGAGGAAATGTCGGCCATGGCGAAGGTCGAATGTCGCAACCGTCGTTGCATTTTGAAAGTATCGAGGGGGAAACGAAAAATAAGAAGAGAAAGAGATACATCGGCAGGCGTCGTTGCAGCTGGATGGTCGATGCAGGTGCAAATGCAGGGAACATGCAACAGACACGAGCGGTACAGGCGCGTTCACGGTGTCATCTACGTGTAGTATCCTTGTGTGCTGGAAATTAATCGATACACGGCCTCGATCCCTTTCGATAAATCCAATTAAAGTTAAACGTTACAAATGAAACACTTCGCGGACAAATATATGAAAAATACCTGGCGTGTAATATTAATTAACACGCAAGTTATGTATTCGTGAATATCGTCGTATACGTATTTATTATTCTTTTAATGCTCTTGATTTTTCCGATAACCCGTCAATCTTGCGTATTACACGCTCGATGCGCATGCGCGTCTCTTACAGCGCTGCACCAAAATATTCGCACACTTGCTTACCTTCGGTGGGACATAATTTAATTACAAAATTATCGATGAAATGATCCGTAACGATTTTATCTTTTATTAACGTTCCAATGGTGTCTAATAGATGCGAAAAGATTAACTGACTTTTAAAGGTTATACAGGGTAACAAAATCGTTGATTCAGTGTCAAGAATTATCGATCTGTGTTACCATCTGAAGAATTATATTTTGATAAGTAATTTTGGATTTTGGAGAAATTACTTTTTAATGTTTAAAATTTCTATGGTATAAAGTAATTAAACATATTTACCTTAAGAGAATACGACACTTCTGAAATGACTGGTGTGCCATAATAATCTACTGCAATATAATAATAATATTGTCTAATCTTTGTAATAATTATAATCATTATATTCATAATGATTATTCGCAATGGTGTGGGAGGTATAACGAAATAAAATAAGACATTTATATTATTAAGATTCACAATTATATTTTCCATTTCTATTTTTGAATAGAAAAGATAATTTTATACAGGTGCTATCACTACGCCATCTGTATAATACAAATTATAGTAAATTATGAATATAACATTTATGAGTAATTTCGATAAATTAAAAGATAAATTCATCATATATTGAAACAATTAAAAGATAATTGTTATATACCTTTCGGTAAATTTAAACAACTAAATAATACCACATGCATGACATACTTCTGTACAAGAATGTAGACTCACCCTTAAGAGAAATTCTTATGACCAAAGGCAAAGGATTTCTTGACACGGTGGTTCAAACGGACAGGGCATTCACGATCGCGTGACCATGTACAGGAAGCGGTAGAAACTCAAGTTGCGAAGACAATGCTAGCTGCGCGATAGGTTTTTTATAACGTATTCCCTTTGTAGTTTATTACGAACCAGAGGGAGCCACAGACACTAACAAGTTTCACGAGAAGTTTGAAAGTTAGCAATGCAACGGGCTCGTTCACTTCCTGTTATTAATCATCGATATCGATGGATTGGACACAGACTGTCTAATGAGAGAAGGGGTAAAAGTGAAGCGTTAGAAAAGGGATTTGTGTTGAAATATTCTCTTTTACTTTCAAGTAAGAAGAATTGTTATTTAGTAGAACAGAGCTATTCGAAATGAACGAAGCTATTGGTTAGGTTAGGTTCGTGTGAGCAACAAGATGGAGAATGATCGATGTGAGGTTTATAGAGAAATTTTAAGATGTATGTTTTGGCAGTAATGAGTACTGGTGAGAGAAAGGCGCATTTGCGATGCTGCGAGATAGATTCACATGTTATTACGGGAATAATTCCCTGCAGGTGGTAGAAATAAGTTGTATGTATATGAATAAGTCACTAGAGGAATGAGTTCTGGGAATTAAAACATTCAAAAAATTAGAATAATATTAGAAAATTTCGAAATTTGAATAAAAATTCATAGATTAACAAATTTGATCTTGAAATTTGGTCTCAAAACTTGAAAAATTTAAGGATTCTAGAATTCAAAAATATTCAAATTCAAATTTTCAAAAATTCTGATATCCAAAAATTTTTCAATTCGAAAATTAAAAATTTCGAGTATCAGAAAGTTCAAAAACTCAAAAATTCAAATATTAAAAAACCTAAGAACTGAAGAATTCGAAAATTCAAAAATTTTTAAATCCAAAAATTTGAATGCATGAGAATTCAGAAATTCCAATTCGAAGCAAATATGAAAAAACTTTTAATTTAAAAAATTTCTTAAATTGAAAATTTAAGATAAAAACATTCGTATATTTGAAATAGCTACAATTTCGTAAAATATAAAAAATACAAAAATATAGAAAAAAAAATTTGATCTGACAAATAGTGTACCACTCTAAACGGTGGAAGGGACAATGCTCCGCAGCGTTCTTGCGTTAATGTAATTCTACGTGAGGTCGTGTAGAAACGCAGAGACACACAGTGGGTCGTGATGCAGCGTGACGAGTGCGTGGGAGTGCAACGTGGGGCGACGAGCGCACGATGTGGGTCACTAGGAAATTGTTAGTCGTCTGTCGTTCTGACAGCCTTCCTGTCCCGGTGCGCACGCGGTGTGGGCGCCATTGTCTGCGATCCCACGACAGGATGTGTAGGACTCGCATGCTAAGAAGGGTGCAAGGAAAAGTTCGAAATCGATCTGTCGTCGAGATGCACACGCTGATTGAAATTAAATTAGGATTAAAGGATTAGTAGGTTCGTTACAGTCAGTAAATTCTTCTTCTTTTCATTTTCATTTCAATTTTTGCTATTTCAATACTTTGCTGTGTTTATAGGTTTTCTGAGATAAGGATCTAAGATGTTTGGACATTTGTACTCTTCTTAATTTGTTTCAACATGTTGGAATAGTTGAGAGGTACACTTTTATGATTTACTTTGTGTCATTCTTATTGTCCCTCGTTATGGCTTGATTAGTTTGGTGAGAAAGAAGAGGTTAGGTATTTTAATATAAAAAATGATTTATTCTTTTTAGATATTGTAAAATGAGTTAAAAACTTTTAATTTTTTTTTTAATGATTTTTGAAGGCTGTTAATCTTAACCTTGCAACAATTTATAGTAATTTAGTATTTTATAAAATACTGATATAATGCATAAATTAATAGGTTATTTAATGAATGACTAATGGACATAATAGATAGCTGATATATATTTATAAGTCAAATATCATAACAGTTGTAATCACATTAATAACCAGAACTCCATAACGTAATGGTATGAATTTGCAAAGATATGTTGCAATAAATATTCATCAGATATCAAATGCAAATGTTTGTTATAGCATGTAAGGAAATCTCACAATCATAGTAATTATATTCATTTTGAATATTAACAGAAATTTACATTGGAATGAGTTGGTAGTTATTTATGTTATATTTTCCAGAAAAATGGTAATAAATAATAAATAACTACTACCTGAAAATATATATGGCAAATTCTTAAGAGTATAAAGCATTGTATACTAACTGAAATAATTATAAATGAAGATAAATATTAATATAATTTCAATTGAAACTACAAAGTAACATATTATAAATACCTATTAATTAATTTACCATAACTTTATATGATCTACAATATACTAATTACACACATATGTATTTATATATTTCACTTACTTTTTATGGTATTGTATGCTATTAATACATGATTATGTTAAAATCATAAACCAAACAGTTCCAGTAACTAATTCCTAAATCTCACACTAAATTAAACAAACTTAATTAATTAATTATAAAGCAGCACAAAAAGCTCTAAGAATAAACAGTTAACCATAACCTAAAAACATAAGTCATATACCAAAGCCAAAGAATATAAATTCAAATATAAATCAAATGAATAAATCAAACTACACCAAAGTGATAAAAAATTAGGCAACAATCCAGAAATAAAGAGTGTAATCACCCGATGAGATCTCTCTTTAAAATCGTTTATTCACGTACGAAGATGAGCCATTTGCTGAATTTCACTTTCGTGCGTACCATCTGTGTTTCAATGGAATTAAAAACAGTTGCATAACCGAAGAGAGAGAGAGATAGAGAGAGAAGCGAAGAGAAAATGGTAGAGATAGAAAGCAACGAGCACACATGAATCCAGTGGTATGAGTTCATTTTATCCCGTGAGCTCTTTGAATGATGCACATTTATTATCTCTCTTTTTAAAGTGCACCATAACGCGCGACTGCTTTTATATCCGGTGTATTCACGCCCATGCTTTCTACGATACCTCGTAGTCTGTTAGAAAAAGTGTTATTTTTGTAATTAAACTCTCGCTGATAAATTCTGCACATGCAGACACAACGAAAAAGGTCAGAGATTTGGTTTTTAGGTCACCGAGTTATGTTACTATATTTCATATTTTTTTTTTTTGTTTGTCACATAACCTCTATCCTACTCGTCATCTTTCCTGCATTAACCGCGACGTTTTAATGTATTTGTTATTACAGTGGGTTGAAGAAAATGACCATTACAAGAATATTTGTTTTCCTCTTTTGTTTTTTTCTTTTTTTTAGAGGATATATATAAATTTTTGGTTATAAATAACAATAATGAAAATCAGAAATATTGTAGGTTCTTACGGATATTGATTGTATTCGTCATACTGTGACCAATTTGTTATGTGATCATTCCTTGAATATATAAAAGATAAATAGATTATTTATTGGAATGTAGTAAGTGAATAATAATGTACATTCTGTGATTGATTTTAAGATTATGAGGACTTAACCTTATTGGTTTATCACTATTAGCTTTGTAAGCTCTACATCCATATAAATGTAATGAATGAAATATTTCTTTTTCTTGGTGTATACACTACATCTCGTTTTCCTATATATTTTTATCTAGATGTTCATTTAACCCTAGATTTTCTATAGAGGTTAGGTAAAGTTACTATTTGAAAGATTTAAAATTGGTATCATCTCCTTTCTGTAAAAAAATAAAAAAAGAATTATTTACGTTATTATTAAGAACACTAATTCATTACTTAATTGTACACACAAAAGGTACAGAATTATATTTTAACAGTTTCAGTATTTTTCATTTTTATTTTTAATATTTACATCTTACTTCAAATTTGACATTTAAAAATTATGCATGAGAAACACTGTACTTTAGTAATTTTAAAATTCATGCAAATAATCGATAAGTTAAAAAAAGAAAAATCTACAGTTCGTTTGCCTTTTATTATTCATTTTTCCTCTTCCATTGGTTGTAACGATTTGTTCTAAATTTATAACAGGTGAAGAATCCGCTGGCAGGAATAAAATTAAATTTATAGAGAATAAAGTTCTTTTTGTCAGACTAAAGGGACCAGAAAATTGTATTGAAATTGATAATTCATGTTTGTTATTTGGTTACGATGATTCAGTGGTTTGGCCAGATAGGGAATTTTGAAACAAAATAAATATTGACAGTTGAAACATAGTTGATTTATGGAAAGGAATTATATTCTTGGTTAAATATCTTCTTTATTTATTGACTTTCTATGTAAATCTAAATGTAACAAAGTGGAAATTCAAATAAATTTAATATACTTTGTTGAGCATAATAATTGAAAAAAATTTATCAAATAAATTATACATTGAATAAAATATACTTCAAAATAATATAATCCTCGCGCCATTTACCTGCGCCATCTATTGCCGTCACTGCTCATTAAGTGACCGGCTTTTAATCTGTGATTGTTTTCGATTGATGTTACTTTTTGACCTTCTTGCAATTTAATGAAGCATTATATTCCAGTATAGTCCATTTCAAATTATTTCCAAAAATCACCATTACATTCAATCTGAAAAAATACATTTTCTTAAACTAAATTTTTTTTATTGTATATTTAAAATTTTTATGGTTAGTTATGGTTAATTGAAAATATAAATTACCTATTCAGTCATTAAATTCTGTAAATTCTGAAATTCCGTATTAAACACTGTATAGTGTATTCTCCATATATATTATCAAATTTATTCATTTAATTTAAAATGCTTATTTAATAAAAACATATCGTTCATTCCATTGGCCAGAAAATCTTCCGATAAAACGGATATTATTTAACGATCTCACCTCATCACATTGTATATACGGAATAGATTCTCTTAATCTTCACCAAACAGTCTCTTTGATTCACTCGATAAAATCACAAGGAACCGTTCAATTTACGATTCTCGTAAAATAAATACCAAAATAACCATCAAACGTATCAAATGAACCATGGAAGTTCTAATTTGATTATTTTAGGCTTGCATCGAAGACTGTCACAATAACACAGTTATGTACATTGAGAGACGTCGATTTTCGCGAGTCGTCGGTTTTATGGCAATTATCGTACCAGAAATATAAATTCGTGCACTTGGCCCAGTTTGCGAAGAAACAGAGGACTACTGATCGATTAATCAAGATTCTTCCCTGAGATTTCCTGGTTAATAATACGGTTTCAGTTATGCAATACGCAGAGTGTTTCGTAACGCGTTGAAAAATTATTCGAGAGGTTAAATTTGCTTCTATTTCCAGTGTGGAACTTAGGTGTAGCATACTATGCACAGTTCGGATAATTCATGGAAGGAACTCTGGTCGAATTGTTTGTACCTCGATAATTCCCTAGTCACTAAACAACCGTCACGAACTATGGGATACATGTATTTTTCTTATTGGCAGAAATGTAAACACGCGACAAGAGTAGCGTGTAGGAAGGCGTCGGAGGGAATTAGGCAGTACTATCAAATTACTGGTTGCCCGTGTGTCGTCGCGCGAGGCATTTTCTGAACGCCATATCGTCTATAGCCTTGGAATGTTGTCGTAATAAAAATAGAAAACGATACAAGGTCAGGTTAAAAAATTTCAAGCTATTAGTTGAGTGATCATTCCGAGTAAGTATTATGTGGATATAATTCTATTCTGAATATTCCAGTCTATTTATAAAGCATGAAAATTCTATTTTATCTTATCCTTCGACTTATGTTTGTATACATAGGAGTGTTTTGAAATGTCATATATAACAGAGATACGTGTTCTTTTTATTTGAACTTATTTATGAACTTATAAATCGACTTATAATAACTTATAATATTGAGAATTGTTCTGCTTTCAAAAAATATTAATATAAATTTTCAAATAACTTCTCGTACTCCAGATCTAACATAACCTACAAAATAACCTATCAAAATTCCATACATCTTCTTTGCAACATTTTATACAATGTTTATCAATATATAGATTAAATTATAGTGTACATAGTATCTAAGATTTAATTTATTTAAAAAATTAACATAACCTTCAGAAAGTTTCCTAAAATCCTCTAGTATAATTATTTTTCGAAACTCCCTATACAGTACCTATCAGCATACAGATTAAACATTGATCTAAATTTAAGATTTATTATATAAGAAATATTCATTCCTAGCACAATATTTATTAGCATAGAAATAAAACTATGGCGTAACATGTAAATTTCGATTTTTAAAAAACATTATATCCCCGTTCGAATTGAATGAAAGCAACAGTGTAATTCCGTTGCTAATAAAATCGTGAACAATCTGAATTTTCCTGGGGCAGAGGGGAAGGCAATAAATCGTCGTTTCTTTCGACCTGTCCGCTGGTTTGGTCCCCGGTGCACACGTGGGCGGGCAACTCCGTGACACCATAAAGTTCTCCGTATCGCTAAGAATCGCAGGAGTACTATTATAACGAGCGTGAACGAGCGCGATACGAAACGCTTGACAAGGGTACAAGCGAGGTAAACAAGAACTTGTGCGAATCGTCGGACGAGATTTAACGCGATACGTGTTAACATGGTCTGTGGGTCTCGGGGGTGCTTAGGTTCGTAGCAATGATGTGGTTGTGTTAACACTTTTTTCCCCTTTTTTTCTCGTTTCACCGTGAAACTTTCTCGGATAAGAGCGATCACGATAAGTCCAAGTATACTTTTGTTTGAAAGTACCCAGACGTATTGGGTTGGTGAAAAATAAATTGGGAGATTGGTATTCCCATGTGTGCAACAGCGTCATAAATGGGAATAACGAAGATGGGATTCGATATGTGTTCAGAAATCTGACAAGTTAATTGGAACAGTGCTTTACTTCGTAGGATTCGGTGAGAGGTGAAGTTTGATTCTGTATATTTATAAAGTGCATATTATGGTATAAGGGGTGTCCCAAAATTCACGCAAGAAGTAATTTTGATAGAAAACACAAGTGTTTAATTAAAAATTGTAACCTCCATTTTTAATAACCCTTAATAATACTTTATCGCACAAATGGCGCGAAATTCAAATCTCGCGTGAATTTTGGGACACCCAGTAGCAGGTGAATATTAAAAGACAAAGGTCTAAGTAAACCATACTATTAGACACTCTAGCATGATATTTACATATCTTATCTTTTTCATAAATATAGTAAAATTAAAAAATAATAATTATAACAATTTCAAAAATTACTTTTCAACTTAAATATTTCACTTATGTATCAAACGTTAGCATGGTATTCTATACAATTAAATATTTTGACAGATATAGAGAAAAGACTATTTAATATCACCTCGATCACCAATTTCATAATCTATCGATCCAAAACTAGAATGTACGCTCACAAATGCTCAGACTAAATATAAAATCGTATAAGAAAGGATTTCCTATTTTTTTCACTTTTTTTTTCTTTTTCTCTTTTAAAAACAAAAAGCGAGTTTCTCTGTTGCGTCTGTCGCTATGAAAATTACAATTGTTGCGTGGGTGTCGAAACAGTATCTTACATGGTATAAGGATACACGTACGATCCTTAGCGAAGTGAGAATAGCGCTATTATTACGTAAGAATGGCCAGGGTACAAGCAGCTGACAACGATACGTAATATTTAACGCTGTGAACACGAGGTCTGTATATTATATCCTGCTCAAGAATGCAACACGTTCCTCGTGTTTTGTTGTTCACCTTCGGACAGAATAATTGCGTACATATTGGGTTGTCGAGAAAGTTTGTAGAAAAAGAAAGATTTAGAGACAGTTTATATCTCGAGATCAAGCGCATTCTATTGCATATACATGCAGAAGTAAAATGAGAAACAAAATTGTATGTTATTTCATTTGAAATCACGGTTTTAAGAAAATTAAACTCAAAAATTTATCGAATATACGTGAATTTTAATTTAAAAAAAAAAAGAAGGAAGAACGATACTATAGGCAAAAATGCGTCGAAAATGTAAAAAAATTTTTTGTTTTGAGGTGTCATTGTCGAGATAATCGGATTTGAAATTGAGGTCGTGAACGTTCCACAGTAGCCATATTGAATGCGTACGATCGTGAATCAATTGAGTGTGGGTATAACCAACGAATCTTCAAAGTCAATTTTCTCGAATGTTATATGTCAAGTAAAAAAATTGTATTCTGCATTTTCAGCTTATTTTTGCTTGTAGAATAGCCTCGTACTTATTTTAAGATTCTTTATACAAATTAAAGTTATTAAAATAGCATTTACACAATAGAATAACTGCATAAATATCAATTTAAAATCCATTTACACTATATTTCCACTGATTCAAATTTGTTTTTCATTTATAGTTTCATTTATAAATTCTTCGTCAGCGCACGAAGAATTTTAATGTGACACTTCCGAGACCGAATCGACAAATGACTCCAGCACTAGCGCGTCGCCGATTATATAGCCCCGATCGGCCGAAGATCGGCGGAAATTTCCGAACTTTACCGATTTTTTTAATAATTATTTTTCTGAGTTAATAGCCACTAATTTATGAATGTTTTCACTTTTATTATAAATACATGTTGCGAACAATTTGTTATTAACAATGAGTTTAATAATTTTTAAACTTTTTCCAAATTATAGGTACTTTTTAACAGAAGTACATTGTAAGTGTAAGTAATAACCAGAAATTTATTAATTTTTTCATTTTTACTATAAATTTACGTTATGGACAATTTGTTATTAATAATAAATTCGATAATTTATACATTTTTCATAAACTATAACTGCATTCACAATTGGAGAAGGTAAATTTCCACCATACATATATGTATGTGAAAATATTTTTATTTCCTCTGTATTTTTGGCTAAAACGGAGTATTACACGAAAAGTAAAAACGTTGAGACGTTAAAAGTTAGGTGGTAGTTTATTTTTTCACAATTTTGTATTAAAAAGTTATTCGGATTTATGTATCGAATAACAAAACTGTTTCAAACTACAAATTTAAAGAAATTAGATAATAGAATAGAGAAATCCGTAATTAAAATTGACTGATTTAAAGAAATTTTTTATAATTTTGCAATTAGTACAAAAAGGTACATGAAAATATATATGTGTTATATATATCTAAAATTAGATCTACTGGATAATGATCTTGGTGCTGATACGCGTGACTACGGTCCTGACGAAGCTAGATGTATTTATCAACAATGGCTGCGGGACGCAAAATCCCGCGTATAGGTTCCCGATACATACTTTACTGTCTTATCAATATTGAAGAACATCCTAATATTGTTTCTGGATGGTTTCCTCTTCAGAAAAGTCTGCAGAATACGATACCATGTAGCAAACTCGTATCAGATAGAAAACTTTTTGTAAAAATGCGAAAATGTGCGTAAAAAGTACGCTGAGCGTCTTATTTTTGAACTTTAATTACCAATTATAATAATACAGAAATACAAATAATTATAATTATAGACATTGATAAACTCGGGATACTCTAACCTAACTTTTAAGACGAGAATGAACCTTCTAACATTCTTACTTCCAGTGTAATACTTAACTTTAGCTAAAAATCGTACGTTTTCAAAAAAACACCCACAATTTTCGAAAACCGAGGATGATAAAGCAATTTCTATAACGAATTCGTTTTTGCGAAAGTAAACTCTATAAGTATCAGCAGCCACTGGAAGGATATTACAGATTAGAGAAAAAGTTAAAATTTATTGGACAGTAATTAACGAAAAGGAATTTTAATAAGCAGGAATCATTTTACAGTTTATCTTTATGGATTATAATTGAGTTAAAAAAAAGAATAAATTTGCATATATATTTGAGTAATTCTGTAATAATTACCGAAAATAATATCTTATATAAACTTGAACAAGAGGGACAGAAATTCACAACTCTCTTACTTTCGATGTATATCAGAGTACTACATACATCCTGTATACTTATCCAATTACTTCATTACTGCCTAAAGAACAGGAACCTCTTATCAAGCTGCATAACATCGATCAAACGTAACATACGTTACAAAATATCCGTCGCTGTCTCCTATATTATCAGATCTTGTAAGCACTATGAATCATAGCAAATATCCCAACTATAAAGCTTTGAAGTTTAGTAATAGATGAAGCAAAACTTTATTTCTACATACTAAACAATGTTAACCTGTTCGTTCCTTTCGTTATGCATATCAATTTTTCGAGGAAAAATTGGATGCTTAATATACTCGTATACGCTGAAAAGCTTATGATGTACAGTCCGGCTCAAAACTGTGGAACCAGTTTTAATGACATATTTAACATATTTAATGAAGAAGGAACTTGGATTTCTTAATAAAATACGTACAGATTAATTAAGCTTTTATACGTACTTTATAAATTGTAGTATATTTGATATTTCTATTCATTTACAATATTTCAATAATTCGAATTTTCATGTTATTAATTCTCAACTTTCCAAAATTATCATCAAACGTTGCTCAAACATCTTCAAATGTTGTCAATCATTCTCTCTATCCATTCTTTCAAACAAGGGACAAAGCAGCATTATACAGAAAGCAACAGGAAGCACGTAACATAACCTCAAATAACAAGAACGAAACATCGCTAAATATTGTCAAACATAAAAAGAAGGAATCCTCGTCAAACGGCGTTAGACATTGTCAAATATCCTCTCTGTCCATCTCTTCAAACAGCAAACAAAACCGTCTGATGAAGAAAGTAATAAAAGGCATTCAACATAACCTCAAATAGCAAGAACAGGCAAGAACGAAACGTCGTCAAACATCGTCAAGCATTGTCAAGCATTCTCTCTATCTATTTCTTTAAACAGCATACAAAATCGTCTTGCAGAAAGTAATAATGGGTACATAACCTCAAAAGCAGACACAAAAATGAGAAAGATAAGGCAAGCGTTAAGTAACAGAAGAGAAGTTCCAGAGATTAAGAATCGTCTCGGGTGGTCGACAAAACGCCCATTAATAGGCCATACCGACGGTAATTAATTTATGAGGTGCTAAAGCGACCTCCCGAGTCGAGGGTGCATTAAAATGCACCCTTCGAGGCCGCTGCACCGCGACACGGTGAATGCTGGCCACGCTTTTGCACGCGTTGAACGCACGAAACGGCCGGGAGCAGGAAATCCGAAATGCACCGGCGCTACGATAACCGCAGAGAGAGAAGGTCCTTGCGATTCTACAGAAGATAGCCTACGCAGGGTTCGTCACGGCTTTAATGACTTCATTTAGATTCCATTTCGATGGCTTGCGTTTGCTGTTTGATAGCACCGCCCTTTCTTCACCGCGTCTTGGGCAGTTCACGTTGACCCGACGTGAACCGTGAAGTTTGTTTGAGAATGGTAACAGTTGCTGAATAGGGTATGTGGTTTCGCAGTTAGGGTGAATTTGTAGAATTTGTCTCGAGTATTTGATGTGTAATCCAACGAAACTGCTGGAATTTGTAAAGGGTGTTCCACAATTCACGCAAAATTTGAATTTTGCGCCATTTGTGCTGCAAAGTGTTAACGAAAAAAAAGGACAGCGTGAGTTATTAAAAATGGCGCGCTACACGAAAAAATAATGCATTTTCATTATTGTGCAATATTTACAATTTTTAATTATAAACCTGTGTTTTCTATCAAAGTTACTTCTTGCGTGAATTTTGGGACACTCTTTATGTTGTGGGTTTTTGTTTGAAAGAAGGTGAAATGGATTAATGAGAATTTGAAGAATTTATTTTAAAAAATAATTTGATAGTAAATAAGGTAGTGTAAATAATAGTGATAGGAAGTGGTTATTAATAATTGTAAATAATTCTCAATAATAAATTTTTAAAATAATAAAAAAATTTCGGGATCGAAAAATTTATTTGGGACAATTACGTGGTAATCGGTATGGTAATTGCGAATAGAGTAATGCAGTGAAATACTGAAAAATAAATTGAAACACATAGTACGTGCATCGACGAGGAAAGCAATTTAGAATAATTACATGCAATAACTATGTAATTCTAATTTATTAAATTTACAATATCCTTATTTCCCCATAAGTATTTTATATAAAAATAAAATTTAAAAAATCCGAGATATCTGTAATAGATACTAAATAATTTTTAGAGGAAAAATAATTAAATAAACTTAAAAGTAAATTAACGAAAGACGAACGTTATAGTAATTTTATTCTCGTTTACATAGGTATCCGAATGAATAATGTTTCTTCTGTGTGGCTTCGTTGACATATACCAGCATTGCAAGTATAGAAAAACCAAACGTATGTATTGTGGTATATTTTTCAAAGAAAAAAAAGGAAATGAGAAAAGCAAAATTAAAATGATCTAAAATTTGTATTCAAATTAACCAACATTATAAATAGAATAACTTTAGAAATCGGTACTCATCTAACAAATTCAATTTTGTTTTGCATCGATTAGTATTGCTGCTCAAGGTCTTATCTTTTGATAAGTGTTTTTCTTTTTTTATTTTTTTAATGAAATAAAGTAGACGATAATAGTAAAAGCACTGCTCAATATAGTTTAAAGCCATGGTTGCAGAACTACTTATTTATAATAAATTGCTTTAATTATTGTAAGCCCTTTATTCCTATAGTTCTGCAAATCAGTATAGCTTTTTGTTCATTGAACATGAAGTACTCGCTTGATAGAGTACCCTCCTCATATGACAAAGATTGCTTGATATTGTGAGGGTAAACCCTCTAAACACCGTGTGACTTGAAGGTTACAGCACCATCTGTTGTGCTCACCAAAAATTATTTTACATCTTTGATACAATTCTATGTTATTTTATCCACCGACCATTATTTTGTCACTTAACAATTGATTTATAGTAGTTGTTATATGTGGCTTGACCAAAATGAAAAACTGTAATTAATAGTTATTATTATCCATATGCATAAAGAAAAAATAAGAAATAGAAGGTTAACCTTAAAGTACAAATAATCTGAACCATTAACCAGGTGACCAATATTATTAGTTTATAATCTTCTACTACATCAAATGTCCTAAAATAACATATAATTAAATTCATCCTAATAAATCAAAATTCTTATTAAAAATAAATCAAACTAATCTTCAATTTTTCTCAATATTTTCACATACCATATTAGATAATTTTTCTCATAATAATCTTCGCCATATCTGTAACCGTTTAAGAAATATTTCAGCGTTGATAATAGAATGCTCAGTTGATAAAATAAAACTACAACGAAAAATCGATGAATACATACGTTGATAAATTTGTCAATCAGGGTCATTTAAATCGGCCGCCAAGTGACGTTAGCGTAGCGAAAGGTTTAAAATTTATCTCCAACCGCGTTTACAAAGCTGTTAAAACACGTTGTCGCTTGTAAAATGTCAGAAGTATAACACGATTGTTACTGTTGTCGCACGATTTATCGATTTGTATTTTTTCAATCCGGCTCAGCGGGATGATGAATATCAACGTTGCCGTTGGACAGCCAGTACAACTTGTTCTCTGCTGTGAATCGATGTTTCAACCTATAAATACCCAGGTCAATGGCAGCGGCAACAAACAAGCGACATCAGCCGTCAGAATCAGTATCGGATTCCGTTTCTGTTTCGTCATGGTTGAGATAGGTCGGTCACAGATCAGCTCTTGCTTCGCGAGCGGCCATTCTGTTCTTTTGCAATGGTTTTGACCCATTAGCCGTCACGGTTCCTGCTCAAGAAGCACAGACACACAAACTCGTTTAAATTTCGCGCCATCAATCGTAGACGCCGAACTCAAATTTCTTTTTCCCTGCAAAAACAAAGTGTATATAAATACGGTGATATAGTACATTTTTGAAATCACTATTCATATTATGGCGAGTCTTGATTTTGCAATTGACTATAATTTGGTAAAATTTAATATTCGAAAAATAAGTATAAATACCTTAATGTCGATTTGTAGAGAATATAAAAAATTCATCGGATCATTTGTGAAATAAAAGATACACAGTTTGGTATTAAAAGGTATAAATGCTCCTCGAAACGTTAATCCACATGTTCCGCATGATTCACCACTTGGAAGCCTGTCGTTTTGCATAATGAAGTACGTCTTCTACCTCCTACCATTTTAAAGCTATACTTGGCCCAGTTACATGGAACATCCTGTGGCACTCATTAAAAATCACGTCGAGTATCAGTTACTCGTGTTCACGTCCAACTTGAATTTATGCAATTAACGTCGCACAAGGCGCGCTTTCGATTCGATGTATCGCATGCGCACGCAGGCAGGATTTATGGCGCGAGATTCGAAAGCGGCGAACCGCGAGTGTACTGCGACGCTGCGACCACGGTGAAATTTTGTTCCCATCCAGCGCGCCACCGTTCCCAGTACCGATCGAAGCGTTTCACGTGAACGTGTTTCGCAATCTTCCGAGTCAGTGACATTTCTGCCTCTCCCACACGACCGGTCGACCGCGTGTAACAGTGACTCATTCCCGAAGACAACGAACCCCGAAAGGAAACGCGGAGTGAATGAAGCGATGAATGAATAGCTCCTCGTGAATGAATTTACTACCGCCTTTACGCCAAGGCAACCGACCTATCTCTTTGCCTCCTGCTTCTCATTTCCTTCTCCTTTTTTCCCCTCTCTTTTACTTCTTTCCTTCTTTTATCTCGGTCGGTCTACTTCTCACCGCGCCATGCCAACCCAGCTTCAATTAATTTGTCGTCGAGCTCGCCCCGGAATTAACGTTCTCGTTACTTCCGACCTCCCTTCTCTGCTCGACGGAACAATGGTGTGTTTCTGCTTCATTTACTGGACGATGTCTTTCGCGGTCTTTCTTCCATTGGCAAGCCTTTACTATCCGGCTTCTCTTTGTCTTCTAGAATCTTGCATATCTGTAGGTATAGAATGCACACGTGATTTAAGTTTGAACGTAGTGACATGATATTGTTACAGGAGGTAAACTAAGTATAGGTTATGTTGACAACTGGCGGTGTTTCATTACAGAAATCGCTTTGGGTACTGATGTCTACTTTAATTTTAAAGTATATATGTTTTTATGTCTGCGTGTGTATATATCTACGTATATTCTGTGTATTTTAGTGGAATAATGCCGACTTCAAGATTCCTTTATACCTAGTTACATCGGGTTTACTTTCTACTGTTCATCTAACATTAATAGTTAACTCTCACATAACGCGGTATGAATTTTCATGATATCTGTAAAAGTATTTGGACATTTGTCTACGGATTTTCTCTTGGTTATGTTTTGTACCATTAACCTAAAAACCTTAAGATACGTCAAAAACGTCCTATCTCTTACGTAGAAATTTTCTAAATTATAAGTACATTATGTGAATAAAATATAAACTATTATTCGTACAATTTATATCAATTTTTACAGATGACAACAGATCTGAATGTAATTAATCCCAACGGAGCCCCGTGAATGTCCTTCGAATGCTGTGTACGAGGTTACGGAACATTACCACAACCTGTTACGCTATCGGTTTTCCGTATCGGTACGGAAAAGTGCGACGGGACCCGTTCGAAAGTGCGGTCTGGCCGCGCATCCAATATGTATGCAGGTCCGTCTCACACGAGGCCGAGCAGCGAACTTCAAACCAGCTTTTCGTATTGCTCAATTCGTGTACGTTGATTTAATGCTGGCTTCCGTCCAGAGGCTCCAAAAGCCGAAATAAAATGACGCTCGACATCGTCTGTGCTTGGAATTTGCGCTTGTCATTCGTCAAATGGTTCGTTATAGCCGATGATTCGTTGTTCTTGGCAGGGTAATTGTAGTTGTATACAGTGGCTTGCGAAACTGTTCAAATGTATATCTGTAACAGTTAACAAGAGGAATATAAGCGAATGTAGTAAACTGAAGAAGCATCTATGACAATGTAATATTTGTAAACGGGACTTAAGACTAGAACAAGATTATATTAATCAAATTATAATATGAGATAATTCAATGAGATATATAATATTAAGCGCATGTTTATTACAGGCACTTTTAGTCAGCTACTGAAGTTTTAAATTATTTAATACTTTTATAATATACTTTACCTCATAATATTATTAATATTTAGTTCATATATGTATGAACTATTGCAATAGTATTCCGTGAATTAATGTTTCATAGAAAATACAGTTATCTAAAATAAGTTTTACAAGTTTGAGAATCATGTTTAAAAATTTAGTAGCCAACATAACCTCACAAATGTTAAATTATATAATGTAATATCTTTTACTATAATTTATAAATATTCTCTTCTTTGACAAAAGATAACCCTGCGTGAAATCATTGTGATTAAAGAACACAATAGAATTCAGAAAAAATTTTGACGATTTTAAATTGACTTAAAAGATTATTCTGTATTGAAATTAATTAAAGTAAATTAGCATTGATTGCCAAATTTTTATTGGTAAATTCAAAAGGAACTAAAGCCTATGAGAAGGTTGAAGAGTTGAATATCTTATGGAAAAGTCACCATTGCATCTGGGAAGACACTTTTTGCAGAACAGTCGATGCACAAACGTCACCAGGAAGCATTGATTTCCGGCTTTCTTCCGTGGCGTCGAATCAGGTCGGCTTCATTTAGCTCCCGGCATGTCTCAACCTGGTGGACACACATACCGTGTCATTTGCAACTGCACAATCGTTATTGTTGCCGTCCACCAGTTGTCCCTATGCTTTTCGTTGCTCCCCCGGACGCGGTTGTCGCGTGACAAGCCAGAACACCAACCGCTTCCTGTCCATCCTCCTGCACGCGCGCGATGCACGCGATTATGCGACAGGGTCCCTCGCTTGAACTTGTTCCTTAACCGTGAATTTTTAGCGAACGATGTTTTTTGTGGACGATGTGCATCTACTGGAATGATCAAAACCCTGTAAAAATAACCTATATTACCATGTGATTTGGAAGTTACAAATTTGTCTATCTATATCTATTAAAGGCTATGTTTTATTTTTTAATCATATTATTTTATCTTATCACTATATCATCATTGTCATTAATTAATCTATTCATAATAATTATTAATTTTTCATTTTTCCATTAGAATGAGTAGTCTCTCATTAGTAATTCCGTTTCTCAATCTCGATAAAAATGCTGTACAGAGATGAGAAGATGGTTAGCAAGATAACACGGCGGCAAGAAACGTCTGATTTCACCTTTGATGCTTCCGAAATTCCTGCTTTCTAGTCTTTGGCGGTATGCGCTAAAATATTAGTAAAATAAGTTAGGTCGACATTCTTTTTATCTTATGCTATATAGTTAACACTGGTGCTGTGTTTAAGTTTATATTTTATTATTTTATCTTATTTGGTTTCAATCTACTCTGATTATTTTCCCTGTTATTTAATGTGGTATAATTCCAGGTATAGATGTAAACATTTTTAGTTAATAATGAAAACTTGTCTTCTCTATTGCTATGATTGTGTTAGAGAATCTGTTATACTATGTGAATCTATTATGTAAATGAACACATAGATGCAATGAACACTTTGAGTTATATTCAATTTTCCAGCTTTCTCAATAGAGGCTGAATAAAAGCTGAAAAATAATTAATGAAAGAAATATAAGGACTAACAGCCATTAATGCACTGACACTCAGGGATACTTGAGATATTCAGATGTAGAGTCTGATCCAAAGGTCAGGTACAATAGAGGAAAGAAACATATTAAGGTCTTTTCAAAGCATTAAATTGCAGCATCCTTTGAAATGACAAAGTCTACGCTGTCATGCAACATTCTATTTTTGTTCAATAGAAACTATTGCAAAGGTAAAATCAAGAGGAAGAACATGATAAGATCTCACATTAAAGCACTAGGTTCGTACATCTCATGCAACATTCTACTTTTTACCATAGGGACTGAATTATGACTAACATATAATCAGTGAAAGATACATAACTACATAGTACATTAAGCTTTAAGTAGTGACACTGCTTAATACAATGACCCAGAACTGAACATTGTATGCTTCTTGCAACAGGAATTGAACCAGAACTAAACCATTAAGTACTATTACGTTAAAGTGGATCTCAAACTAATCCATTAAGTATGGTCTCAATTATATGAGGATCCCCATAATTGCATATGACATTTCATATCCTTGACTAGGTACTAAATCAAAACTACAGAAAGATTGGTAGAAAAATTATAAAGAGATTTTAGATTAAAATATCAAGCTATGATACCTATCATTGCAGTGACATCTAGGGACACATGCAAGATTCTACAGTAGGTTCTGAACCACAACTAAGGTATAATGGGCGGAAGAAACGTGACGAGATCCTAAATTATATTAAGTAGTGACACCAATTGATTTATTAACACTTAGTGTCACATGCAACATTCTATTTCAACCACAGTTAGTGAAAAATACATATGAAGTTCTACATTAAAATAATAGCACTGATTGATGCTACAAGATGTAAAGTATCGTACAATGCATAATTTTTTTTGAGAGACTCAAAGTTAAGATATTGTCAGTGTCTACTTATCTAAATTGAAGCATCAATAAACTGAATCCAAGGTATATTTCAAATGAGATTTCTCCTTCTGAATATTTGATGCCTTATCGAATTTACGATCTCTATATATCTTTCACAAACTATACAGGCTACAAGAACATAAAGCATCACTGAAACGTGGAATGCTTTCTGGCTAGCAGCATTAATCGATGCAAATGATACAAGTATTTTTATTCAAGGATAAACTGAAAAAAGATTCAGTCGCTCGAAATGGTTCTTACTTTGCATGTCTTTTGTCGTATCTAACAATCGAATTGTCAATGTTCGAAGACTGGCGGTCGTTCGTTGACCCGAAAAGAAACCTGTTCCCGTGAACGAACGTTGATAAATATTTAACACGCATTGTCCAGATTGTTCATCGATATTTTGTAATTGCAAGTGTCATGTATCTGAAAACGCATGAAAGAACATCGCATTTCCGGTACTTCAATTCGAAGACGAAGAAATACTTAAAGAAATGACCTCCATGGTTCACTGAGCTTTTTCTTGATTTTATGGTTAGATAATTTGAATGAACTGACTCTGAAAAATATCGATAAAAGAATTATGCTTAAATTTGTAATGTTATTTAAAACAATATTTTTTTTTTTTAACCAATCGTGTCGTTAAAAAAGTTTACCAATTTTGAAAATAGTGTAAAATATTTATTAGTAACGTGTGCGTTTATTAAAATTTCATTCCTCTTAAAATGTAAATTATTAAGTGAAGTTTGAAAAATAGATCTATTTAGAAAGCAAGAATAATTTTATACTGCATTATGAAAACAAATATTTCTCTGGAACGGTGAATTCGCGTTATTACGGTTTAAACATGCATTCTAGTGTTGACTTTATTACATATATAAATATTTTTATTGAACGTGTAAAAATACTAAATACTTTTGTGCCAATTAAATACAAGTAAAATGTGGATAGAGAATATTCTGCCATACGGAAACTGTTATAAAATTTACATTCCCTCATAAATTACAAAAAAAGAAAGTTCAGCATAAATCTAACTTTCTTATTTCATTGTAGCTTTGCTAAATCAATTGTATTTTATGAGTGCACTCTTAATTTGTTAATATTATATCCTATATAGTATATCTTCAATTAATTATGTTTCATATGTCTGTTATTTTAAATTATTTTAATAAGTGATTCAAAACTACAATATTAATACACAATGAGCTCAAAGGGTATCTGTACATGGTCCTGTTTGTTTTCAATCACATTCCTAATTGATTAAATTTATATATGAAATCAGTTTTCATCCACAAGTATTTTAATTTGATTGCAAGGAATTTCTATTAAAGAAATAAATTATACAATATTTTTCTACTCTTCCCAATTGTAAGAATTACATAGTTGTGTTTGACAAATTCAAAGAAAAATTTATCCAAATTATTCAAATGTTCATATTAATTTAAATCGAATCAAAAACATATTTGACTTACATAGTATTAAAAACATTAACTGAATCATCTGGCTTCCAGCTTCAGCTACAGAAGTATAGAAATATTTAATCCAAAAATTATCTGAAATAAATACAATGGCAATAAATATTATTCGTTTTTAGACAGTACTAATCTAGTAGAAAATCTAATCAAAACATAATTTCAAATTGTTCCAGGGCCGTGAAAGCATTCCAGCAGGTGCTATGGGTGGAACCAGGATTTCCACGAGCCTGCGAGGTTCACCTACGGCTCGGCTTGATGCTGAAGGTCCACGCTGACTTTGACGCCGCCTTGAAGCACCTGACGTTAGCTCTGATCGATGCCACGACACCTGCCTCCTTTTCCAAGCTCGAAAGTGAGTCTCGGTTTTCGTCCCTTCGATCGCCTACGCGCGTTCCACCTTCAAAAACGTATAATGCACACGAACAGCTGCCGACCGTAAACGGTGCATTTTTACTCCCGAAATCTTACTCCGATACCACATGTTGCTTCTCCGTACAGCTTTCTTCATTTTTACACCACGATTCTTATACACGTTCTGAAAATATCATTCGAAAAGTATGTAGGCATTTGACATAACCAAAATAATGGACGATGTCGTATTAGAGAATTACTTTGTTACTTAAAATATTAGTAAAAATATGGAATATTAATTCTTGACTGATGCCAAGAGTTAGTTATTCATAAACCACAGTAATTTCTATTAAACGTATCGAAGATAATAAACTTCCGCAACACGTCCGGCTTCGTTCTGTCGTTTACGGTCGTCTCTGCCGATAAGCAGTCACGTGATACGATTATACAAAGCGCAGTTGTTATGCGCAGTCGCGTTAATAACAGTTTCGTTGGTTATTTAGGGCGGGGAATTTAAATAGAAATATTTAAATATCTCTGTTACTTACGACTATATGAAATTTTAGTTTAAATCTAGAATAGAAATTTTGCATAGAAGAAATATTTTCTCAAATTATTTTATTTATAAATGAAATGAGCAATATAGTATGGACATGATTAAAGTTGTCATTGAATTCTGTTAATATTATCGGAATATGAGGTTATGTACATATATTTTCTTTATAAGTGAAGTGAAATTAGTAGTAAAATAATTTAATTTATTTAATTTATCTACAGCTTTTTATTTTTTATTTTATTAACGTACCTCATTATTTATTAATATATTTTTATATGTATTTCATATTGCTTAAAAGTTCTTGAATTTAACATTTAATTAGGATAGAGGTAAATTTAATGGCCATTACAGTCGCGTGTACACGATATAAATATTTACCTCGGTATTGATTTTATTCATTACACAAATCTCCTTTTCAAGGTATCGCTATCGTGATAAAAGGGGATTTTGTTAAAATATGCGGGAACTTTCACTTCGAACTCTCGCTTTTCATGGACGCCTCATTAAAGAGGACAAGCTTTACGTCAGCTTAAAAATTAAGAGCCGTCGATCTCGTCCCCTTGGATATCGGGTTATGCGAGCCACTTTCGCCGAAACTTCGGCGATTGATGTTAAAATCGTTAAAATCGTTTCGTTACAGCATTCTAGATTTACTTTCCCCTCTTTCTGTCCTTTTGAAGTATGCGAATTCTGTTACATAAATGATTACCTATAAACCGTGATTGAATCTTCCTTATTTTATAATTTATAATTCAAAAGTTTTATTTTTCTGATAATTTTCTTACTGTTTTTTTGGTGGGGGAGGGGCTTACTAATAAATATCATACTTGTGTTCAGTGCAGTAAATTCAATATATAAGCATTGAACTACAAATTTCAACCAGTAATCTATTTTCAGCACTAAATTTCAGAAATAGCAAGTTTATTATTTAGATTAAAGCATAAAGCAATAGCTCCATCAAATGTGTGAAAACATTCGTTTAAAAGTAGGAAAAGAGTTTCAATTTGTGTAATTTAAAGCTTCATCCAATAAATCCATCAAATATGCTAGCATTCAAGCGAAGCACGCAAATGGAAAAGTAAAATAGAGGAAATTAAAAAATCCCATCGGTTTTGCGTGCGTACTCTTAATATATTATTTAGCGAGCCACGATGAAATCGATACTTCCTCCGCGTGAAAAGCGCCTATTACATTCTGCGCGCCACGTCTTGACAACATCTCGACCCCAGACCTTTAGCTCGCTTTCCGCCTCGAACTTGACCCCCTTTTCTAACGTGATACAACAATTCTTGTGTCACGTGTGACCTACGATAACACATATCACGTGGTGGACGATATTTAAGGGTGCATTAAATGCGACTTTAACGATTTCCCTTGAACTCTGCTCTCCTTTAAATGTACACGTTGCACAGCAAATTCTAGAGGGTGTGCCGACGCATTTGCGTTTCTTTTTTTCTCCTATAAATGATTCTAATGCAAATGGGTGATTTTAACGGCAAATAATGAATGTTTAATTCTGAAACATTGAATGTTCTATTAAATATTTTAATATTTGAAGTATTCACATTTTCAGTATTTATATTGAAATATTTTAATACTTACCTTACAATATCCTGTTTAGTATTTCAGTATGTAATTTCAATGGTTTAATAATTTAACTAAACATTTTTTAATTTGTTCAATGTAACAGAAATGTATCAAAAAGTCAATTGTATTAGTATTATTTCAGGTTTTTAGCAATATTTTTTAACACTGAAAAGGAACTCTGGCTATTGAAATAACCTCTACATATACAATTTACAATACTCCTGTTTTGTTTTCCTACAAACAAAATTTTCACAATTGTCACAATTAAATATCTTTTAATAGAATAATATCATTTGATATTAAAAATCAAATATTGAAACATCAAATATTGAATTCAAACCTAACCTCTTAAATTCTTAGAATTTTACTTACCTTAAAATATTTGATCAATAAATTTCCAGTATTAATTATATGAATAATATTAAATTGTATTATTAATATATTATTAATATTAATGATTCATTTGAATAACAGTGACCAAAAATAAATGTTAAATCGCGAACTAAATATTCAATTTTCGTTTCACGTATAGGCATGAGACATGGTGCGTGATTCCAAGTAATAATCTATCAGACAAGAGAAGTGGAACAGAACGTTAAATCTTAAGTAATAACGGGAATCTCCGTCGCTCTTTCCTGGCGGAATTTCATCTCACTGCGTAGCGCTAACCTCGTCACTTCGAATTACCAAGAATCACGAATGAGTCATCCGGAACACTACTTGTTCTGTTGCACTATTTAAAGTCTAAATTTAGTACGTAGGGTAAAAATACTCGTGGACACGAGTCGAGATATTACGATAAAACTTGTGGATTTGATCCTAGCACGTGATCAATTATAATCATTTAAGAGAATGTTAAAAGTAATTTAATCCCTTTAGCTTCAAATACTTTCCGCGATAGAGGTCGCGCGAAGCTAAATGCTTTCCTCCCTCCACTCTATTAAAACAGAAGATGATACTATGCAACTCTGTCGGTAAATTGGAACTCCACAATAAAAATAATATTTTCAGTACCATCTGTTGCACGATGGTATAATTATATGAAATTGAATGTATAACGGCATCGAAGTAGAAGTAAACACATTTCGAAGGTATTTGTATTTTCCTGGCACAATATTAAATATTTATACGATAAACAACAATATTTATTATCCCAAATATCTAAATTTTTTAATAAAATTAAAGTTAATTTTAATCTGTTAAAAGATAATTAATCTGTTTAATAAAAATTGTAATACGCTAGTTTTTTAGTAACCATTTAAAAGAACGTTAAATTGATTTAAGTCAATATAATTTTTATTATCCAAAATAATTATAGTTTTGTAGCAGAATAATTGCTAATTTGCTTTTTTTAATACAATTATAAATTTCTCACTTATTAAACAAACCGATAAAAAATAATTCGTAAATACACTTATATTTAAATTATATAATCACTATGAAATATACACAAATGAAATATACATAAAATTTAGTATTTTCTAGTAAATTGAAACATTTTTTAACAATACTTTTAAGAAGCTTTGAACCTAGTTCAAATTTTATAATCTCATTATATAAAATATTGAAATATATAATAAAGCCCAAACAAGTATTCAGACAGTGCAATTTTTTACTACCATTTTCATAACCTCGTTCAGAAATTTTTTGAATACTGTTTTTTAATATAATTATTTTCCACGTCCAATATTAATTAATTTCTTTCGTTCCTTGTTCTTAACATGGAACTAAAAAATGTTTTTTGTCAGAGGCTTTCTTATATCATTATGATCTATTTTTTGAAAATATCATTTTGACGAAAATATTCTATTTTCTTGACTCATTGTCGGTGAAATAATTAAAAGTGGTACTATGGTTCGGTGAACTTTGATTTAATCGATCAATAAAAGGAGAGAAGTCTTCTCTGTGGCGATCCTTTTTATATTCTTGCGTAAGTGTACTGGAAAAAGGGGGTCAAGTTCGAAGAAGAAAGTGAGTATTCTTTTCTCAAGAATAAAATAGATAATTCCACGAGTCTTGTGACTAGAACATGAACGACATAAGCTGTAGTCATCAAATTCGTTAAATTCTTAATTCGCGAATATGAAATTCAGCAAAGTCTCTTCGCCACCATTTTGAAAAATCTTTAATTTTTAAATCGAATTAAAATTTTAATTGTATTAAATTAACTTTAGATTAAATTGAAGATATGTTATATCTATTTTTATTGATTGATATAGTTCTTATTATTATTTAGTAATTAAAAGGATACATTTTATTACAAATATAATATGGTTAAAAAGGAAAATAATTTTTCAAATTTAGAAGTATAATTTTTTTGTTTAATGCCGATTGAATGTAATTGTATCAAATTTAGAATAATTTATAAAATTAGTTTTGTAACAGAAAGTGGCAGAAATATATATTTAATTTCAAAATCCTGCTGCCTTGAAATTTCTTAAAGTTTAATTCTAAAAATGTGTTGCTAAATAGCATTTATTATACTCGAATTTAAAGGTCGAAGCTAACCCAATGTAACTCGTTTGATGTTTTATCAGTTGTTTTATTATAATGTGATAAATTATTTATTATTCATTTATAGCAAACTGAGAATAAAAATTAAATATCAGCATTTCTCTCATGTCTTAACAAAGTTTAAACCCCAACATAACATATTCAAAATTACTTATAATATTACTCAAAATATACTAATAATAATATTGAATATTATTATATATAATTATTATGTAATATTTAAATTAATATTTCATTATTAATATTAAAATATTATATATTAATATATATTATTTAATTTGTAATCTTTAATTTATCAGTGTTCTAAATTTTTTAATTAATGTTTGAATTAATATTCAATTTAAATATTAATTCAAATTATATATTAACCGACGTAATTACTATTTATATTAGTTAATATGTAATAATTTCGAAAGCAATTAATTAATTAATATATAAAATGCATATTATCGTTGACAATGATTGAAATATCAATTTATCGTCGAAATAAAAAATTTAAATCTCAAACTGGAAATATCAAAAAGTGCCACTGTTAGAAGTTGTCAATAAAATTCTGTAGTCCATTAAAATTTCTAATCAAGTTTGATTCACGTCATAGTATAGAGATGGTATACATAAAATAGGTGTGAATTATGCAGTAGTTCCTCGTCAACTAAAAGCTGTATGAAGAATACTAAAATGTTGTACATAAGTGGATTCCCCGTTAACAGATTCTCAGAATCAACCATGACTAATAAGAATGTGAATTTCTCTTCTCACACAAAACTGAGAAATCAGTGTTGACACGAGATTATTTCCAAGATTATTTTAGATTACATTTTATTTCCGAAAAATTAATAATAAAATTATAATAAAATTCTTCCAAATAAAAAATATACTTCCATATTTACCTAAAAAAGTAAGAATATAATAATGTATGGAATTTTATAAATCATATTTTGATCGATAAATAATAAATCTTCGATAAAAATCTATTAAAAATTTGACTATTAAAAATATTGATCAGATTTTATGTCAGTTTCTACGATACCAAATTCATAGAAAATTCAGAATTCTTAAATCCTAATATCAATAAAATATCGATTAGACTTTATGGAATTTTTTATGATATAAAATTCTTGGATTCCAAATTCAAACTTTATTGCGAGTTAAATTTCAAAATTTTTAGATAGATTTCGTAAAGGAGATCCACAGATATAAATATGTAAATGAAGTGGGAAATTTAGCATACGATGATAGTGGATGATTTTTAACTATTGAATCATATGGGAGTCCGATTTGTCATCCAAAATGACTTCCTTCATTGGACTACGTTGGAATTACTTCTGTTTACCAGGAAATCAGTTCGTGTCTTCACCAGCCGGAAGTCGGGCTTATAAAATAAAACGGACCTAAAGGCACGATACATCGAGGTGTCAGGTCAGTCTTGCGTTTGCCAACGATCTGATTGTAAAGAAGTTCTATATAGATAAATCCAGAGAAATGCAACCCGAAATAGCGAAAGTATGTAGAATAGAAAGAAAATAAAATAAAATATAATATCAACAAAGTTTAGAATATATAAACATACAGAGTAATTATTTAAAATATTTTATTATAAACAAGTAAAGCAAAAGTATATAGTAAAATATCTGAATAAATGTATTTATTCAAATATTTAATAATTAATAAAAAATATTAAAATTAATATCCAAAAATAAATATGAGACATCACAAGTAATTGTATTTAATTTTTAATTGTTGAAAAATATTTTATCATAAATATTAAGAAATATTTATTTTAGTTTCTTATTTTTTAATTTTAATTAGAACAGAAATTCTAATTAGAGTTGTTATTGTGTATATTACGTTGTATTTAATATGTAAATCTGTTATAATGCATAATTAACAACTCGTGTAATTATAATAATATCACTGTTCCTTTTTATTTTTGAAATAATATCTTCATGAAAATATTTTTTATTAATTTTCTAGGTTCGCAATTAAAATTTGTAATATAATTGAATAACGTAATTCTTACCTAAGAATTATTTTGTAATTTCACCTGACCTTTATAATTATCATTGTAATTATATCACAGTATTAAAATATAAATTTTCCTTTTGTATGTTCTAGTCAAATTTCATATAGCCCATTTGTACGAAGTCCAAGGAAAATATCGTTTGGCCAAGGAGCATTACGAGGCATTGCTCAAGGAAAAAACTCTGCCTTCTCATCTGAAGGCTGATATTTGTCGCCAATTAGGTGAGTCAAAACTTTACTTAATAATCATTAGAAGTGACCATCGATGAATATCAAATCCACTGCTTTATCCAAATTGTCTGTTTAAACAAAAATAGAAATTATATTTTATAAAGTACAAAACACAAAACTAAATAGAATACCTCACTTCAATCTCCAACTATTGGGTGTCACCTATGATCTAGCAGTACCAGTTGAGGATTAATCATCCTTTCACTTCTATTTCTTTAAATCAACCATAGTTGAATGATCTTCAGTATGAGGAAAAATAGAAATTCTTCCATAAAATACCAAACACAGAATAAACTCAAGTATACTAATCCAATCTCCAACTATTGTCACCTATGATCCAGCAATAACAGTTTGAGGATTAATCGTTAGCCCACTCTTATTTCTCCTCTTCGACCACAATTGAACGATCGCCAGCTTAACCAGAAGTTGAGCTTTTATTTCCCACCGATGGTTCAATCCCGGCAATGCGGTCAGATACGCCGTCCCCACCCTTCACGGGGTTAATTAAACCCAACCCACGCCTGACCGCGCGGAATCACGGGCCTCCGAATCGTTTTCTTCCTCGCGAGCTGTCGGCACCTCGCGACGATTCGGCTTAAGGCCCGAGCCGAGTGTACGAGCAAGTAGCAGACACGTGTATTGATTTATTCCGGGTTGGGGTGGCCTGGCGATGAGATGGGGCGGCCAAACGCCGGCTGCCGGGTGGGGCGAGGGAGAGGGTGCGTATTCAAGCAAGAGGAGAGGGACGAAGAGGAAGAATCGAATTCGATAAGGAGACGAGATTGTGGGAACCTTTCTACCCCGTAGCCCTTCCTGCGTTTATCTTCCTCCACCTCCTCCTTTTTTCCTCCCATCTTTCTTTGTTTGCATCAGTTGGCAAGGTTCGTTGCCCTTGAAGCTAATTTTTGGGGGTTATTACATTCTACCTGATCATGTTTTGCTGTACGAGCATTTGCTTTTTACCAAAATGGTACGTGCAATCGAATGAACCGAATTGGCAAGATGGAAATGTTAAACGGTGATGGCGATTAATACAGTCGCGCCCAAGGCCGTACGTGCCTCACCGGAGAACCCTGATCTTTGGGCTGCGAAGGTCATTTGCGAGTTGATATTTAAAATTTGGAGGGATTATTGGTTTTTCTTTTCAAACTTCAAATATGACATCCCTTGTTTTTAACAATACCCAGTGTATTCGGTATAGTAGATGCAATTTTTACATTTATTTTCTAAATTAGAGCTTTTTTGAAATTGCTAATTTCTTTGTTAGGTTATTTAACTCCTTGCAATTTAAGGATATTTTTCTTTCGTAGATTAGCAACTTTAGAATTAAGAGTTTTGTTTGGAGAAGTGGAAAATTTTAAATATCTATTTATTTCTTTTTATTATTTTTCTTCTTATTTAAATTTCTTATATAGTAACTTATACTATCTTCGAAATAGTAGTCTATTGTTTATCTCTTAGATAGAATTATGCTCTTCATCCTTCCACTTCTTTGATTCCTTCTCTTTTGAAATTTCTCTCTCCCTTTAGGTCTCCATTTCCCCTTTTTTTTCACAGTACCTCACTTTCTCTAGGCCTCCAACGTCTTCTTCCCCTTTTTTTCAGTATCCTTTCCTTTTCCAGGTCTTCATCCTTTTTTTTCTTAATATTCGTCACTTTCTCTAGTTACACATTGCCCAGTTTCCCTTCATTTTAATGTTTCATATTCTACCTAGTCTGCCTCCAATCTGTTCATCCCTATCATAGTGTTCTCACCCTCTTTTAGTGTTTATCACTCTCATTTTTAGTATTCCTTACACCCTCCAATTATCCATCCCTCTTCCCCCTATTTTTTTATGTCTATCTTACATTCTCCGGATATTCTAAATTTTCTACATTCTGTGATAGAATCTCCTGATTCTGAAATAAATTCATAGCAACTGATTAAAATTGAATGATTTTTCAATACACTGTTATTTATAATTAAATCATAGGAGAAGAGGTTAACTATTTCCTGTGTTAAACACGAGGAAGATATTTTCTTACCTTTTGAAGGATCTCTTATCCCAGGATCATAATATGATCAAATCATTCGTTAAAATTGAAGAATTGTATATACCTCAAAATTAAAAGTTCACGTGCCTTTGTATCTTTCCGACCGGGCGTGTGTCGATCGTCTTGCGGTCGGCAGATGGCGCACGACGCGCCGATACCTTTGGTATGGCCGTCGGCTCGCGCACAGCCGACACCATCGGTGGACGCGAAGCGTTGCGTGTAGTGCATTGGCGCAATTTCCACGTGTGCACGCCGCCCGTATCTTTCATCGCCGCGTTATTAACTCGCTACGAGCCGGATTAAAGCGGTAGTTAAACCGACGAAGATTGCCGGTTCGAGTTATGGAATTATAATTGAGCCCCCGTTACTAGATGACCGTTTAACTGGTAAATCCGCTTCGAGCCGCGTTGAATTTGAATTTACATGCCTCTTTGCGATCCGTTGTTTTTGAACCCTCGAAATTACTTGTTCGTTCATCTGTGATATTCTTGTTCGACTATCATTTTCTTCGTTCTACTGCCATTCCGATATAGTTTTGTATCTTATAACGTATTGCGTTATGCGGGAAGAAAGAAAACTCCCCTTTCAAACTAATTGCACTTCTGTTAAACTATCAAATATTGATTTAACAAACTAATAAATTAAAGTGATTATCTGTTTAATGAAACAAAATAAATACGTATATATTCTTTGGTTTGCTCACTCTGCCTTATGCATGACACCTACGCACCTATAGTTTCGAATACGCACTATTAGTTTATACTGTCGATAATATAGGGTCCTAATTATCTTCCCAACAGATCCGACGTTAACAGTTTCTTTAGTATAATTTACGAATCAAAATATTAATTAGGAAATTATAAGAAAATTTATTATTTAAATAACAATCCAAATAAAGGGTGAAATATTCGAAGTGTCAATATATTAACACGTTGAGTGTCACCCAAATTTGAATGACACCTAAAATTTCAAAAATCACGCATCGTGTATATATGGATGATAATAGAAATATGATATTTTACATAACATGATATATTACATAGAAACATGATATATACATACATAATTTAGAGATACTACTTTAAATGTACAATTTTAAAATGAAGTGTGAAATCGTTGCTCGCTTAATTGTCGCATCGTCTTGCCCCCTTAATTGCCTTTCCTCACACCCTACCCCCCACCCCATCCAATTCCTGGAACTGCTTTCGCGAAGTAACCATCCGCGTCTAGTTTTACATAGTCTATCTCATTTATTTACCGACGCTAGAATGCGCGGTGAATCCTAAAACACAACAGCTGCTTTCTTTTATTTCACGAGTAGCAACTGCTCCAGTTTCTTCGTCGCTTCGCATTACTCGAACGAGCATGCACAATCGATAAAGGAAAGCCGAACATTTCCCGGAATACCTGCCTCCTCGGATATGTGTCACGGCCCAGAAAAAATAGTGCGACAATTAAACGGGCGTTATAATACACAGAAACCGAGGCTAAGGGTCTACAATTTTAAAAACTTTTAAGTCGGGTAAGAAAAAAACGTTGTATAAATATCAGATAGTTTCAGTTGGTTAAAAATTAGAAGTAATCGCATATCCGAATTCCTAAAATTTTTGTTCCTCGATGAACGCGTTGAGACCAGAACACGAAGTGTGTGCTGTGAGCGCACCCGACGGGCGTTTAATGAGGCAGCATGCGGCTACGTGACATGGCAGGTAGAGCCAAAAGATTATACAGGTCAAGCTGCACGTCGTGCTGACCCACTTACGCCTCGCGAATCCCCCGGCAAAGCAGGCGGAAGACTCGTGCAGAGAGTGCGGGGCTGAATAGAAACGCCTCAAAGGAAACGACGAGGATCCTTGGAATGGGGGTCCGTTGAGGGGAGAACACGACTCTTACTTTCACTGGCCGGATGACCAACGTTGAAATTATTTCATTGCTGGATGGGGGCCGAAGGGAGGGGCGTTTTAAAAAATACCTTGGGAGACATAATTTCGTGCTGAAGCGTGAGAAGGAAGGAGACTGTTGGAGAAATATTTTTTGGGGCACAGAGAGGGGAATTTGTGAGAATTGATAATTTCGAGGTAATTTTGTTTGGAAACAAAATTCGGGAAGATGGAAGATAGAAGATTTGATATTTGCGTTGATTTTTGTTAGAGATATATTGGGAAGAAAATGTACAGTAGTCTATGTGCATACATGTGTAAGAAGTTGTGGGAAGAAGTTTCAGAGGAATCTAAATAGCAAGATGTGGAGATGTAATTAAGAATTAGTAATTAATAATAATTAGAATTAAATTTTTGTCGAGTTAGTAAATGTTTGGCATAAATAGTTTAGTACCTTTTTGTATACAGTGATAAAATGTTAGTTAATATATTATCATGCATTAACCCTTTGACGTGTATGGTCGTACATATTATACAAACAATATGACACATGTAGTAAGAAGAAAATTCCAAGATTATATCGGCAAAATCAGAAAATAATTCAACGATATATACGATATGTACGATAAACATTTATTGCAGATATGAGCCGTGGTGGCGCTAGTGAGTTAAATGGAAAAGCGTTTCAAGACTGCTAAAGAACTTACTCGTGAAAGGATTAAAAAATATGTCAATTACGTGTCCACATACCAGGACACTTGACGCATTATATACATCAACATCAAGTTGTATCTCCCTTTGAAATTATTCAACTTTTGTCTGAAATATTTTTCCATATAACAAATAGTTGACAAATAATTTAATATGGTTAAGTTGAATAATTCCGCTTGAAATATTATATTTAATTAATACACATTTTATTCACAAGAACTAGAATTCCTAACCTGTATTGTAATGTGAACCTAAATACATAATTATAGATAAATAATAATAATAAATATCAGGTAATGTAAATGGAATAATAATATATAAAAGATGTTAAATTTTATATAAAATGTATATATAATTGTAATTATATTTCTTTAAAAGCAAAAGTCAACGTTAATTTCATTAAAAAATTTTCATTAATAATAAAAGTCAAAAATTTAACACTAGTCGTTTTGACTATTTTAGTAAGTGTTAGGTATCCTGTTTGTTAAGTGCCATTCCTCTTTTGAGCAAATAATATGGGCTCTTAAAATATTGCTCGATTACTTTTTAACACCCTGTATGTGTTTGCACAAACATTCATGGACTACTCATAATCAACGTAAAACTGCAGCCTCTGTGAGATCTCGGCCTCGAAATCGTACCACAAAAAAAAAAACGAGCGCCATCATGGGCGCAATAAAACTCCATTACATCGGCACGCGGCTTTCAGCATCTGGAAATTACGCTTCGGGACGAAGTCGATAATTTAAATGCCTCCGCAGCGAGCTTCGACCTCGCGCGTCTTCCTCGCTTTTTAACACATTCATTATACAGGGTGTCGCAGAACGAGGTACTCTAAGTGTTTCAGTTCTAGCAATAAGCGAAAATGAGTCAAAGAAGTTGAATAAATATCTTTTTTAACCTCCATTCACGAAAAATCGAGTTTAGAAATTTGTTGGATATATGCAATAACTAACTCCTAACTTAATAAAAGTAGTAAAATTAACCAGAGGATTATTCTACGTACAAAAATAAATCAAAAACGTAGAATAAAGATTTTTCGTTTGAGGTCTTATTCGCGAAGAAATGGAGTTCGAAAATTTGTCGGATATACCGGTGCTCGGCGAAACTGAATAAACCTAACAAAATGCAATAGGGTTATTTTACAGGCAAAAATACGTCAAAACATAGAGTAACATTTTCCCATTTAAGGTTTCACTGCTAGAGATAATGGAATTTAAAAATACTATCGTTAAAAGTCCCTTGTCGACAGCCATATTGCCAGCGAGCGCATACTATAGCTAATTGCATACGCCCTCCAAGTTTCAAGCTCGATTCTCTAGAAAACGAAGCCTTGAACGAAAAAATGTTACTGTTTCTTTTCCCCTTATTTTTACCTGTAGAATCCACCTGTGCCAGGTAATACCACCCTGAGTCATCCTGTACTTCAAGACACGACGAAAAAGAAGAGAAAGAAGCAAAGAACCCGGAAACGTGGACGTAGCGAAAGATATGCGAAATTTTAAGGAAAGTTGGAATTCCAGGCATTTTCTGCGCTTTCTCTCATGCGACGAACAGGCCGATAACTCACGTGGGAATACGTGGTTACGATGGCGCAGCTTGCGGCCCGGACGTTTATAACGGGGCCGGGGATTTTAGCGAAATCGGCTAACCAGTCAGCCAGTCGCAAGCCCCGTTCCTTTTGAGGGGGAGACGAAGTTTTACGACAGCGAACCGGGAGAACCAAACATCGTGTTATCTACAATGACGTGCTAAGATTTCGTAATGATAAAGGCGCTTGACCAACTGGTTGTGGTGATCGAAAGTGGAGACAAATTTTGAAAAATTTTGAGACACGTTCTCTTTTATTTTCCGCAATATTTTGCGTGGATGTGATAAAAATACTGATAATATACAATAATAAATGATTTACTCGTAGAATATTGCAAAATTTTTATAGGACACCCAGTATGTCAACTCACAGTCATGAAAAGGTCAAAACGTTTCTTTCGAAATTTATTATATTATTTACAAAAGGATATATGCATAATAATGATAATTTGAATTTTTAGAAAGTCACAAAACCATAATATTGACTATTTAGTAGGACAAATATAATATTGACATTTTAAACTAATATCGTGTACGTTCTGAAGAATGTAATAAAAATGATTTCATTATTCTCTAAGTATGCAGAAATTGATATGTCCATCTGTTTGAAACTTGTAACATATTTCATATTTCCAAGTCTCGATACTGTTACACCACTAAGTATTCGAAATTCGACTTTAGGATAGTAATCAGCAGATGAAAATAACCTCATAAGCGTTTTAATTTCGAAATTAGAAATTCTTTGTTCCGTTGAGGACCTGGTGTATTGCTTATATTTATACTAACAGACCTGTTTATATTAATTTTAAGACTAGGATTACTTATTATATTTCGTAATTTGTCAGTTCTCTAAGCGTTACTTCAACGTGTACCGTTATGCCTCCTCTGCAATCATCCCTAACCTAACCTCACTTAAGTTAGGTTCGAACATAACCTCAAAATTCTGCCTGTGATAAATATCGTCCCTGCAACAAATTGGCCCCCAATAATTCCAGACCCGTCACACTATACCAATAAAGCCTACAGACGACCAAATGCAAACTTATTAAACTCAAACGCAACACCCCCAACACTCGTCGATCACTGTCCCAAGCCCCAGGGCAAAAGCGAAGGAGCTAATTACCCCGAAACTTCTGCACGCCCCTGTATATAGCTCGTTGGTACGGGTCCCGAACGGTACAGGACTCTTTTACAACCTGTTTACGGCTTCTCGCGTGTCGACGTTGGGACCGGTTCGATACGCTGTTCCTCCTTTTTTCTCCCTTTTCTTCCGCGATTTTTTCCCCTCATCCGCCTCATAAGTCAGACTTCACTGTCGTGGCTCGATGCAGCTCAACCTTGCACACCGGCAGCCACCCCTCAACAGTTACTCTGTTCTTCCTAACCTAATTGTCGTCGCCAACATTTTCTAACATCTCAGGAGTATTTCAGATTTTCTAACCATTTCTTTAACCTAATTTCCTAACCTCACTCTGCTAGCTTCTATCTGATACTCTTAGAGGATCACGTAGAATCCTCAGTGTACACAGTATACTGCACTTTATGAGTATACACGGTATACAAGTTTCTCGAATTTTCTCAAAATTTAGCTCCGAAGCTTAGTGTTTTATGTTTAACATAGTGATCTTGTTAATCTCATTCTATAGTCTAGTTATCGATCTTTTTGGCGACGATGTTCATTTTATTTTATTAACGTGAACAAATTCATGACCAACCCCCATTGAGAAAATAAATTCCTGTGGGCAAGTCATAGTGAACGTGCTGATGGAGGATGAATATATTATATTATAATAACTTTTAATGGGATCGAAAATCTGGATTTATATTCTATTACCTCTAACTTCATCACAGTTGTGGCATCCTGTTCATCATCCCAGTGAATCCTATAATTAATTCTCATTACCGGTGATCGCTAATTATGCTGGATCATTATGAATAGATTGCTTCTGATAGATAGAAGTAATCATTTACATACAGTGTTTTGGTAAGAAATATGCTGTTTGGGTAGCAGAACTTTCCCATGGGAGAACGTTTGGATAACGGATGCTTGGATAACGGAGGTTCTACTGTATATCTTAGAAAAAATATTTAAAAATGGCGGGTTGGATGTATTAGCGAAAGAGAGTAGGAATTTCATTCGATGGGATAATCGTCGAAGCCTTGAAGTGCAAAAGCCCTATGGAAGGCCATGTTCCATCAACGCGATTTTATTGTCGTAGTCAATTGTTACATCGGTGTAATCGCATTGTAAACAGCACTGCCAGTTCGTAAAGATTATTACGCAGCCGTTTTATGGCCGTTTACCTACAGACAAATCAATTCTCCAAAACGATTTTACAATGTCCTTCTTGATTTGTTGCAGACCCTTTTTTATAGTTCCCTTTTCATTTCCTATTTTTCAATTTGGACAGGCGTAAAAGAAATTTCGAAATTTTGCGTAGAACCAATTGGATGACAGTCGAATTAGTGTCTGGAGAATTTGAAATTTGTGTAGATTAAATGTAGAAGTCGGTTCTGTAAAAGTTAGTTTGTAAATGTAGAATTTAATGAAATTAATATTAACGAATTCTTGACTTAAATGTGAAAGTCGTTTTGTAAAACTTATATGCGTGGAATTTTTGAAGTTGGAAAAGTGTACGTATTGAAAAGGAAAAAAGAACGGGATGAAAAGTGAAAAGTTTAAAAATTAATCAGTTGGTCTAAACAATGGCGTAATATTTAAGAAATATTATTACACGAAGGCTTGCACAAAAACTGAGTTGAGTTGAACGAATAAACGAATCGAGAACAATAATTACAACACAATAGCCACTTTAATTTAATTCACCTCTATTCAAGGTAAATTTAGAACAGTTACAATACTCATTATTTAGGACAATTTTAATTGACTGAAAATATCTCGATTGAATGAAAATATGTTAATAACAAATATCAAATAGACTGCATGAATCATAAATAGACTTTATCAAAGAAAATTTTATTCACAAAATTGGAAGGGAAAATACATGTAAAATATCATAGTCAGTAACTAAAACTATAGATTGAATAATATGTATATAAAATCCTCGTTAAAAGAGTAACAATAGAAAAAACGAGGAAGCATGAAGCAAAGGTATTTCAGCTTTTTCTCATTAAAACTTTCTTAATCAATTCTATAGTTACAGATACAAGTAAAAAATATTTATACAAATGTAGGTTATTTGGAAAATTATGAAAAAAATATAGCAAAAATTATGAATAGAAAATAATTCTGCAATAAAAAATAAGCCGGAAAAAAAGAATAAATTTTTTTCGTTTGGGGCTTCACTTTTGAGAAAATTGAGATTTTAAACTCTTTGGGTATGCGCGCGCTGTACTACAAGTATGCGAATGCATTTAATATGGCTGCCAACGCAGTCCCAATGGCCATAACTTCAAGCTCAATTATCTTCGAAACAAGGTCTTAAATGAAAAATATGTATTCTACATTTTTTACTTATTTTTGCCTGTAGAATCTCGTTATACTCGTATATATCTATTATTCTATATATTTATTCTAAGATACTTCCAAAAAATTAATATTTCATTGTTCAATTTCATTTTTATTAATTAATTTTCCAATTTTTATTAATTATGCCTCTATAAATGAAGGATATATTTATCAGTATTTTAATTAATAAATTAATTATATCTTTTATTAACGAATTTTTCATATTGAAATTTCTTTTAACAGTGATTCATGCTACTTACATGTATATAACTTATTCTTCATTCATTTATTCCCGCACAACGTACCGGGAAAGTTTGTTCGGGAAAAATTGGCGCACCCTGTGCAAAGTCGACAAAATAAATAGACAGTAAAAATAAAAATATCGGCATCCATTGTGTAACGAATGGAAGAAACGAAAACATAGAACTGAATGAACGAATGAATGGCGAGCGACAATTAGAGCACAGTAGACGCTTTAATTTCGCCGAATGGTTTATGAACCGACCGACTTAATTCCATTTAGAATCGCCGTGCGTTTAGCATCGCGTTCTACGATTGTGTAACAACTTGTTGCGAAACTCTCGTTTTCCCACGGCACGTATTTAATTTACAGGGTATAATATGGTGCAGAGGCACTAGGATACTGTAATTAAAACTGCGCCGAGCATTTGGAAATGCGTATGACCGTGGTATTATAAAAATGAAAGAATAGTCTGAATCTGGAATAAGTGAAACTGATTTCTGCCTTTATGAAAAGAAATGACAAATTTTGAGAGGATTATTTTTTTACCAAAAATGTAAGAATATAGAAAATATTATTCTTTTTCCTTTACTTATTTAATTTCTTTTTTGTGGTATAAGAAAATAATTTTTTTTTTAAATAATAAATAATAGCTTCTTTAAATAGTATAGGATAATTTAATAAGAATATTATTAATTATATATTATTATTTATAATAATCTCAATTTTAATAAGAAGGAAATATGATAAAAGTTATATAAAATTATTAAAATAATTTCTGAAATTCTAAATTTTCACTATAGTCCTGTGCTTATTTGAAATTATGAACTACAATGTTAATGTCATCAGAAGCCAATTATATATTAACATGTATTTTTGCTATGTACATATATAACTATCATAACTGTATTTTATATAAATTATTATGAAAATCTTTTCTCAAATTTTTCAATTTTCAATTTACTTTCTAAGTAAACGCCATGTATATTTGGTAAAAGTAACAGTGAATGTGTCAATTTTAATACATATTTTAATTATTATTAAAGTTAGTCTGTTAGTTTAATGCATCGATTATTGTCGTAGTTATCAATTATTGTGTGTCAAATTGTCGCAGTACTAAAATGATAATTTGGGTAAAATTCGTCTGCAGTAGCCACCATAAAACAACCATACAAGCCTTCTCAGGTTTGATACGATTCGCATGACCCATCATTATAGTCGAAGCAGGTCTACGTGCGGCAGATAATAATGAACGAAAGAACAGGAAAATAAAGGTGTACCGTTACAGCTCTAACAGCTGCCTTTAAGGATAAAATATACACGTGCACCGTGCATGTATATACCTAGTAAAGCCCCTGAACATATAGTACTAGACATTCCTAGAATATACATATACAAGAAATTACGTCAATTACAACTGAATCGATGAACTCAAACCCCACATAAAAAATAAACTCGTTAATAAACAAGGTTTCCTATGTATAGAGAAACTCTGAACTATCGCCTATGTATATAAGGAATAATTGGAAGTGAAGAAATTTTCATTAATTTTTAACCAATTCCCTCCACATACAAAGAAATCGTAGATATTCTAGAGAATTTTTGAATTATTCTTACAAAATAGAAGTTACTCGTGATATTGTTTACGCCTATATTCATATAAAAGTAATATAAAGTACAAAAATCCCTAGTAATTACTAAACAATCTTTGCCATTTATAAAGTAACCATAAATATTCTCAAGAAAGTTTTAATTTAATAATTTCCTCAAGAAAGAGACTTTGTATTGTATAATATGTTCTACGCCTATGTTTACTTAGCGATATATAGAATAAACAGATAACCAATAACAATCTGTATTACTCTCAAAGCAATTACGAACATTCTTAAAAAAGTTTGAACAATTTCCTCGAGTCAGAAACATAACACTTATGCTCACAGAGAGTGATTTGAAATAAAAAAATGTTCAAAAACGTCGAAACAATTTTCCTCGTACACACAGAGATCTTGGACATCCTGAAGAACGTTCGAACCATTTTTCCTACATATAGGTTGCCCGTATCGCCAATAATATTATCTACGCCACTGCTTATGGAGAATAATTTGAAATAAAAATAATGCACACCAGATCTTCGGAAATTTTTCTTACACACGGAACATCCAGAACATCCCTATGAACGTTTCAGCTATTTTCCAAGACACCGTGCACGACCGTTTCTACGCCTATGTTTATAGAGGGTTGTAATTCGAGACCGCCTCGAAGGGAGAGTGGGGTAAAAGTGGCTACCCTAGGTTATACCTGCGAAAATCTATTCAGTTCGGTACTCGTCTAGCGTTCAGGCAACACGACCACGATTCGCAGCAATCCAACGGGAACGTTGGTCCCGCGACATCATTTTGATTTTCGCGCGCGCGCGCGGCGGCCATTCACGCGTTGCTCAGTTTGCCGATTTCGCGTCACGCCGTTCGAACGTTCCAATCGAAACGATTTAGTGCTCGCGCTGTGAAAGATGGATCGATCTCCATACAATTCTACTGGATTTATCGCACGGTTGATACAGAGTGTGCCGAGACTGAAGACGTTCTCGAAAGCCTGCGGAAGTGTATAGAGGCGTCTGATTCAGGTACAAGGGATTAAATGTTCGCCTACTACGGGGATAAAACGAGTGCAGCGAATTAATGTCTGTAACCTGTAACGTGGGGCTAAATATATATTCATACATACCAATTAGATTATGATCGAAGCAGTATGATGGAAATAAATATACGTATATCTACAGGGTGATCCGAGCACCTTGACTTGCACACCTCTGTAACTTCGAAAGTATGCATTACACGAAAAAGTTTTGTATACAAACATTGCATCGTTTGATGGGGTATATTGTATAGTGTGTTTATTTTTTTTATAGATGGAAGCGTTTCGGAGATTTGAAGGTCAACTTTAGCGTTTTAAATGGAATAGCACCAAACCTAATGACTAACGAGTAATTTCACTTTATTTTTTGAAAAAGTTATGATAAAAAAATAACATATTGTAATGTAAGCATTGTCAGGTAATCTCGCTGTTCTGCGAAAATCTATAAGATTGAATCTCTAATTTGATATTACGTGAAGAAAATTTCCAAGAAATAAAGTGAGATTAGGTTTGAGACTAATGGAGGTCAATACTTTTTTTTACTCAAAATTCGACCTATGTAATAAAAATTGAATTTTATGGATAAAGTTGGAAAGAACATACAAAGGTCAAGTTTGTTTTTTATAATAAATCCCTATAAAAATTAAGTATTCATGTTTTTCAATGGAACCTAAATATTTATAGAAATAGTGAAAACAAAAATCTTGACAATTTTGGCAGTTCTAGACACGAATGTTCTTTAAATTCAGAACTAAATACACACAAATTTTTAGAAAATTGAAATCTCATTCATACATGGTATAATATATAAATTAGGAAAAATATAACTGTGGTGGTAATTACTTTGTAAGTGCATAAACAAATCAAACAGAACATATATTTATATAAATTAATTTCCACAGTTTTCAGATACTGAGTCAATCTCTGAGATAGGTCCCACATACTGCATCAAACAGCTTATATAAAATCTATGTCAATCCATAATGAATCCCCTCCATTATTTTCCACAATTTGTCCAATGAAATTCGGTACAATTGGATGAAAATTTAGTATGATCATCACGATGAATTTGAAATGCACAAGGGAAACAATGCAGGCTTACAGACTGTCGTGATGCTAATAGTATGGTATTTACATTTAGGAGAGCTAACGTTAATCCACCTTTGAAATTGTAATCCCTAATTTCTTCTCCATAGGTGTCCCTGGCTAAAGACCTCCTCTCACGAGACTCCTATCTATTTAAATCACCCTGTAAAGGATTACAGGAGCCAACGCTGAAACTTTCTCTCATATATCCTAACTTGAATATACATTCTTGAATATATTTATATTGTAACATTATTCACGATTACTTTATCGTTCAAACGTCGATTTGTCGTTTTAGGATGGATGTACCACGTGGTTGATTGCACGGTGCTAGGTATAACGAGACAGCAGAAGCAAACAATCGCCATCCACTGTCTGCAAAAGTCGATCGACGCGGAACCGAAGAGCGGGCAAAGCCTTTACCTGCTAGGACGTTGCCTCGCAGCTTCTGGAAAAGTTCATGATGCATTTATTGCTTACAGGTAACGTGTCTTCGTTCTTAAGACGCGTGAAGAGCGTTAATCTCGAAATTATTGCGCAGATATATCAGCCTAACGCTTAAGCCTCTTAGCCTCTTAAGGCAAGACTGACTAATTCCCCTGTTTGTTAGCTTCTTCATTTTGCAACGCTTAAGTTAGATCATGTTTAACGCACGATGTGTATAGTGACTCTTGAAAAATCGTTCTTCTTGCATGATTTCTTGAGAGGAAGCCTGGATGGTCTACCGTTGTTGGATTTAGCAACTCTGTTGCGGATTTCTCTGAAGAAACGCGAAGGACTTCGAAACTGTTATTTACACCTGAAACAAATTATGCAATTAATTCATAGAGGAAAATGGAATTTTTTAAGTTAGAAATTAAATTTCAAACAATTTGTTTTAAATTAATTAGTCAGTCATTATAGTGGCCTATGTATGGTGTTGTAATTTATCTTCCACCTTCTGCGAAGATTAAACGAATCAAAGTCACTGATAAATGATGGTTGATTGCAGAAATTCCGTGGAAAAGTCAGAAGGAAACGCAGACACGTGGTGCAGTATAGGCGTCCTATATCAGCAACAAAATCAGCCTATGGACGCGCTACAAGCCTATATATGCGCTGTACAGTTAGACAAATCACATTCGGCTGCGTGGACTAATCTGGGCATTTTGTACGAAAGCGTTAGTCAGCCGAAAGACGCTCTAGCTTGTTACGTCAACGCATCCAGGTAAAGTAGCAATAGTCAGTTCCAGTGCTCAGGCACTTGATATTGGCTGTTAGGTGTAGAACAGAATTCTGTAATCGTTATAAACAAAACGTAATGGAATTTCTAAGAACGTGGAATAATTTTTATTATTCAGATACTCTCCATTGGTATTCATGACTTTTAGTTAAAATCTGCTTTTCACTGTCTCTAATATCATCTTTTAGATATATTGGTATATATTACAATATTAACACTAGTAACCAAAAGTTAAAAGGCTAAAAAATGAATTTAGTAACCTCGCTATAATTTCTATTAAGCTAAGATACGAGAAAAGATATCGTTTACCAACTCAGATTGTAAACAATAATAAATGACACGTCATTTGTAAAACTAAATGTCTACGTTGTAAGTGCGTGAAAAAACCATAAGATGTTTCGATCTGAAGGATCTGAATCTTGTAAACCATAAAATTTAAAGGAATTATTAGCAGAATTTTCTTCTTCACCTAATACGTATATTAGTATAAGTTGTAAACCAGAAACGATGCTGTGCGTAGTGCAGCATTTTGTAAAAATTTGAAAACACTCTACTCTCGTTTCGACTACGAATGTTTCTTTCGAATCATCGAATTTTGAGACCTCTGTTTAACCCTTTCGCTACGACCGCTTCTGTCAACGAGCAGTCCCTTGATACGACTGTACAGTATGCGTACATTTGCGCCAATAGATTTGTCAACTCACATCGGCTGGCTCAGAAATTTCGTGCGATTGAAACAGGTGTTACTATACGTTCGATAATCTTCTTCAGCGAGTGATACAAGCGAATATTTTCATAAAAATTTTCTGTTTTTTTCTTTGACAAAAATATCGTGTTTGTAAATGATTTCTTTTTTGTTAACGCTAGAATCTTGGAAATTTTAACCTACTTCCGCTGGTAGTTATTTTAATCGAGTCATCGTTTATATATTTAAATATATTGTGGATATATAAAGAATAATTAATCATTCTATACATATACCTCAAAAATTAATTTAAATAATTAAAGTAAAAATATAAAATTTTTAATAACTTTTACATTAAAAAATTGATGTAAAATTACAAATGTTTTTAAATTCTTGTGAGGACAATTTATCATAATTAAATCTGTAAATAAGGTTTCTTGAAATTATATTTTTTCACAGTTCACATCCATTAGGTATGAAATTTTATATACATATATTAACAAAAGTATCAAAATAACGAGAAAAATATGTACAGTCAAACTGACCATATCCAAGATTCTAGCGTTGAATAACTTTTTAATGGACAGAAATAATTCATAATCCATGAAAAATATAAAGAATGTGGAAAGATAAAGATAAAGTTCTGCTGTCGTATTATCTTAGCTGAATTATGAGGTCCACCTTCTTTCTCCAATTTTATACACTTTTCCTATTTTACATAGATAGGTGTGAATTCCTTCTTTGTTAGCGAGTATTTTAGTTGCTTCTGGATCTTTATGGGTAGTTATTAGTTTCACATCTAAATCATGTTATTTGTGAATACAAATTTTAACCAGCATATTTTCTGATAACAGCAATTTATAGTTTATTTTATTGCAATTAAAAATAGTCATATAATTACTAATATTACAGTTTATTGTAAAAGTCTAATAAACTCATTTATGTTGAAAGCACAAACTAAACTTTCTTCTATTATATTATTTCATTTATGACCTTTGTCAAAAACAAAAATCTAACTTTTAATCAATACAAATCGAAAATGACCTTAAAATTTCAAAAAATACTAATGATAGGAATAAATCGAATGGCACACTGATCAGCATTCTTCAAACCATACAACACTCACTCGAATTAATTTTTCTCAGATATTATTACTTATCGAATTATCGCAATAGTTTCAGTTACGTACCTCGTTCTTTAATGATGCACGATATCCTGCAATCTGATTTGACAATTCAGCAGCATTCTACGCAAAAAAAAATAAATTGAAAACATAAAATACACTTTTTCCATACAAGGCTTTGTTTCCACAAAAAATTGAGATTGAATATTCGACGGTTTGCGTTACTCTTAGCATTCATATCGACCATAGATGCACATGCGCCACGCAAATATTTCAAATCAGTTACTTGAAAACGAAGCCTTGTGTGAAAAAATGTTATTCTATGTTTTTAACTTACTTTTTCATGTAATATCGACCTATTCCTCTTTGATTTTACCAGTAATTGCAGGACACAATTGTATAATATGTAACTACGCAGTTAGATTGCAATCATTAGATATAATTAACAAGTTATCAAAACACAACTTGATGACAATCAATAAATATTCAGGGTAAGTTATTTTCAATAATTATACCTTAATTCGTACGAATTTAAAAATTCCTGAAGCTTAATAGCGGGTAGTCACTCCTGGCAGCGAAAGGGTTAAATATTCGACGATTCCCTTCACTTTGTAACTTCATTATATATCGTCATTGTATCTCCGATGTACGCTTCCTTAGTTCAAATAAAACAGACATTCATTTCCACTGACCACCGGCGTCATCGATCTCCTTCATTTTAGCATGGTATCATCACCTCCATCTGGTGAAAAGAAATATACATCTTCCGTTTGATCATTCGAAACTATTCAAAATTGAACCTATGACCTCTGGTCTCTCTACAACCTTCTTACTGTACTTATGTATTCATTGTGTACCTCTCACATAGTTTGCTGCATCGTAAGCGCCCTGCTGAATGACGTATCAAACATACATATTTCAAGAAAAATAAGTAAGTCGAGGACAGGTCAGCATTCAAAAAAAAAAAAACAAGAAAAAGAAAACACAAGGAAATAAAATAAAACAAGGGAAAAAAAAAAACAAGGAAGAAGAAAACGAAATGAAAGCTTACCTGTCCATAGAAGTGAAACGCAGTATAATAAAATAGCAATTATGTTTTCCGTAGGGGCAATAACAACACACCAAATTGCACGGGCTCACTGGCGGGCCTGGGTGGCGCTAAATCCGGCGGTAACACCCCGATGAACCCATCGCTACAACAGCGGATCAACTTCCTGCAAAGTCACCTAAGCCAAGCACCAATGCCTTCCGTCACCACGAAGTAAGTTGGGTCTACTAGGGCCAGTCAGTAAGTTGATCCCGGTCTCTGAGAGATACAGGATTTTTCAAACATCTCCTTTATTCCCAATGTGTACTTATACTCACCCAAACCCAACTGCTAATAATGTAAAACTGACTTACAAATTCCTATGAACAGTACTGTAAACGTTTTAATGTTTCACAATGAAGAAAAGTGTGGATTTGACTAAATTAGAATTATGACTTCAGTAACTTCTTGAGTGATATTCATCAATAATCCCCCAATACTCGTCTTCAAATGCCTTGAATGATTTAGTCATTGAGACAATTTGTTCTGAACACTAGATGGTAGCACACATCTCAGAGTTGGATGCATTAACACTTATTAAGATGGGATGATTAATGTTCTTCACTAAGATGAATTCTTATACAATATTACATCTCAATTATTCTTGTATTAGGTTGTATTATCATACTTTTATCATAATAATGTTTCTACTGAATCTATCTGTTGAATTTGTCTGTTTTATCTAGACACCTTGCTCTACATAACTTGGAATAACCAAAACACACTCTTCTAGTTACTGAAAGAAGCAAATAGAAGAAATCTGATATATAAGAACATAACATACCTATAACATGAAAGACTTTCTAAAAGTTTTCAATTTTTTTACATAGATTATATTAACTGATGTTTTTTTACAAGCTGTTAGTATCTTATGTTTTTATATGTCAGTTTTTTCCTATTTGCATCCTTCAGTAATTAGAGTAATAAAATTACATAAAACTTAAAAGTTTAATAGAAATATTATTATAACAAAGATATAATAATAAAAACTAACACAATAATAAAAAGCATACCATAAAGTTCTCCCTGTAAAGAGTGTGTTTATTATCACATATTAATGTGCTAAAGGATATCAAAATCATGGACACTATAAGATTATCAAAATATATTGAATAACAAAAATAACAAAATTAAATCTTGTTATTAACAGGTCCTTTCTCTCTGAAACGTCAGAAAATACTGCATGGAGTTCTAAAAATGCATTTCTCTGTGCTCGATATTAATTGATGTCAGAAGGAGACGAATTTTAACTGGGAATTTTGTTTGGTTTGGATCCAAGAATGAGACCATCACAGATGAATATTGTAATAAATGTATCACTTGGAACAAATAAATGATTAGGAAAGTAGTATTTAATAAGTATACATGTACACTATTGTAATACTACTCTTTATGTATTTTTATAACTTCTTAAAAGTAAAATTGCATTAAATGCACACTATTTCTTTCGTTATTGACATTTAATCCACTTCTGAATATTTCTAAAAACTTAATTCCTCATTTTTAAAAGTAAACCTACCTGTATCTCTGATACAACTCATTTTCATTCACATTTATAACTTCTAGCAAATTTAAACAAGAGTAAGTAAGTGGCGCTAGTAGCGTCATTGTAATCCATTACCGGTATTATCTAGTTCCGCGTTAAAAATACAAATTTTAATAGAAATCTTTGAACACCAAAAGATCATTAATTTGAAAAAAGAAGTTACAGTCATAATTTACGACAATCCATCATTTCTTACAGTTTTGATCTCAATCAACATAAAAACATTTAGAGTTCTCCTTCGTGTGAACGTATTGCAGATAAAAGACAATTTTGTTTTGCCCACGCGAGTTAATCACAGAAAAATAAGAGGAAAAAAACAGAGAACACGAAACATTTTTTTGCGCCGTACTGCCGTAAAAGGTTCATTCACATCATCAAATGATTGTCAAAAGAAATATACGTGTTTGCGTTGGTCTCATTAACGTGTAACGTTTCTGTTTACATCAAGGAGGCGGCAACTGCCGTCTATAGAAGAGGCTTGGAACTTGCCTATTAGTGCTGAGATGTCTAGCAGACAACAACAGCAACAACAACAACCACCCACTGGTCCGGGTTACAAGTACGGCACTACTCCATCTGGCCCACCACCTCCTTATCCTCAAGGACAGGGGCAAAATCTTAATACGAAAAGATTTAAGGTACATTAAAGTTTTTTGTTTCCATAATTGGAGGGCTCAGAGAAAAAGTGGTGCAATTAAAAAAGAGCTTTAAATTCAGCACAGTTTTGGATAAAGTTAAAATTTAATAAAAAAATTTGTATACCTTCAAATATTGAAATATATTACATATTACTATATATTATTGAAATATATTAAAATATATTGAAACACTAACACGTTCCTGTAGATAAATGCAGATCTTATGTGTCGTTTTTCTTGAAAAATATATATATTTGTATAACTTCTTAACTGAGCCCTATAATAAATTATTGATAAAAATATTGCATAATATATTTCTGTATTTAACTGACGAAATAAATGATATTTTTAGTCGGGAGAAGAATCGATCTCTCCAAGTTCACAACAAAGACCACCGCCATTTTATCTCACACCTCAGCAGCTACAGATGTTACAATTTCTGCAGCAAAATCACGGAAGTTTGACGACGCAACAGCAAGGTCTGCTTGCTCAGTTACAACAACAATACAGATGCATGCAGCAACATCAACAGCAAATTAGATTACAGCAGCAGCAAGCTGCTCAGAGGGGGTTAAGGCCGGGACAACCTGGTTATCCCACGGGGTACAACCATGCGCAACTAGGACAACCTGGCGTGATTAAAAACTATGGAATACCTCAGCAACCGGTATCTTACTTTCTAGTCTATCATATTCTTTCTTTTTTTCTGTTTTATTAGAGTTCTTTTCAACATTAATAGATCTTTAATAATAATTAATAGTCTAATAATGAGACATGCTGGACATATAATGCTTAAGAAGTTAAAGCTTAAATAATGAGATTTTTTTATGTTTATTCTTGTTAAACAAAAAGGACATTTATTATGAAATTAATTTGCAATTTTTAATCAAATAAAATATTTTAAATAATTACTTTTTGCAACAGTCGCAACAAGGTGGGACGGTTGCACTCCAAACAGGATTCTCAGACTCCAATGTCGGTTATAACACCGCAGCAACTGGGAACAGCCAGACGCCAGGAATGCCTTACAAATCTGCCTCTGACCCAAACTATCCCCAGAGGCAATTAACATCTAACCAATACAACCAGTATCAGCCTAATCAATACACTGCCCAGGGTTACACTCAAATATCGTCAACGACGAGCAACTACCCAGAAGGTTCCGCGGGAAATAAAGACCTGGGAGTAACAGATCAAGAGTTACAAGCTCTATTATCGCAAAAAGATATCGCGACTTCATTGGCGGAGGATTTGTTGAAGCATTTTGGCTCAGAAGATTTAGACGTGAAAGAAGAAACACCAAGTATCATGAACAACGGCACTTTAAGTTCAGGCCCGTTTTCACCGTCAAACTTGGAGGAGAGTACGGAGAAGATCAAAGAAGTGAAATTAGAGAAGGTAGAGGATACCCAACCGTCGTCCACGTCGAAATTCGAAGCATACGAGAAAAGCAATACAAAAACAACTCCGGTAGTCGAGACGGTAAAATGCGAAGCGACGTCAAGTACAAATAAAATTGATTCGGTCGCTCGGATCGAACCAGTGCTCAAATTGGAAAGTTTGTGCGAATCGCAACCCGAGCAAGAACTTAACATAGAGATGGATTCCAAGACTATTATTGAGGCGTGCAAAGGTCAGGGATTGAAAGGAGTACCGAATTGCTCCATACTGAGCGATCGTTCACCTCCACCTGCGCCGCCTGATCCTCCAAGTCAGAGGCTAACCAAGGAACAACTTCTACCCCCAACTCCTAGCGTTTATTTAGAAAATAAGAAAGACGCATTCAGTCCACAACTCCAAGAGTTCTGCCTTAAACATCCGATAGCTGTGATTCGTGGTCTGGCAGCCGCTTTGAAATTGGATCTTGGACTGTTTTCGACGAAGACCTTAGTAGAGGCAAATCCAGACCACGGTATCGAGGTAAGGACACAAATGCAGCAAACCAGTGATGAGAATTGGGATCCTGTAATGGGTAGAAAAGTTTGGGGCTGTATTAGTCATAGAAGTCACACGACTATTGCAAAATATGCACAATACCAAGCCTCAAGTTTTCAAGAAAGTTTGAAAGAAGAAAGAGAAAAGGCGCAAGGTATACATACGTCGAATTTATCTGATTCGGATTCAAAAGACAGCACTGGTGCTGTTAGAAGGAAGAAAAACGCTTTTGGATTGGCGGGTCGACCGGGCTCAAAAATGTTGCGATTTGGGACCAATGTAGACTTATCAGACGAAAGAAAGTGGAAACCACAACTTCAGGAGCTGATGAAATTACCAGCGTTCGCCAGAGTTGTGTCAGCTGGAAATATGCTCAGTCATGTTGGTCACGTTATTTTAGGCATGAATACTGTTCAATTGTACATGAAGGTATGTTTAATATTTATTTACTTTTGTTTATAATAATTACTTAAAGTATACGTACAATATAAAAAATTAATTTAAAAAATACATTCTGAAATTATGAAATAATATTTCAAATTGAAAGATAATATTAACAATAAAGTTTCCAAATTCATTTCTCATATTCTTGTTTAATACTTTTGAGATGTAGTACTCTGAATATATAGTACTCTTTAAATTAATAACGATTCTTTGAAAATTATAACATTTCCTTAAAAAATTTATTTATTTATATTTGTAGGTACCTGGTAGTAGAACACCTGGTCACCAAGAAAACAACAATTTTTGTTCTATCAATATCAATATTGGACCAGGAGATTGCGAATGGTTTGCAGTGCCTGATGCATATTGGGGTGTAATTTGCTCTCTTTGTGAGCGGAATAATATCAATTACCTCCATGGTAGTTGGTGGCCTTCTTTAGAGGATCTGTATGAGGAAAACATTCCCGTGTATAGGTTTTTACAAAGACCAGGTGATCTTGTCTGGGTTAATGCAGGTAAGCAAATTGTGATTAATTATTTATCCTATTCTGCCATCATTAGTTAAATATATTATTTATTAAACCGTGATTAAAAAAAGAAACAGTATAAATAAGAGTTATTTACTTTTCAATATTTAATCCTCATTATCCTATGGATATTTCTGTACCAAAATTAAACCAATACATTAAAATTACAGAAAAATAAATTAATTTACTCAAAGGAAAATAAACAAGATAGAAATGTTTTAATTAAAACGTATTCAAAGAAACAAAATTTTATTGTTACTTTAGGCTGTGTACACTGGGTTCAAGCCGTTGGATGGTGTAATAATATCGCATGGAACGTAGGCCCTTTGACCGCCCGACAATATCAACTGGCAATCGAACGTTATGAGTGGAATAAACTACAGTCATTCAAATCTATAGTACCAATGGTACACTTATCCTGGAACTTAGCAAGAAATATCAAAGTGTCAGACCCCAGATTATTTGAACTAATTAAAAATTGCCTATTAAGGACAATGAGACAGTGTTGCTTAATATTAGAGTTTGTGAAAAGTAAAGGTGTAGAAGTTCGATTTCATGGACGAGGAAAGAACGAAGCATCGCATTACTGCGGCCAATGCGAGGTAAGTTAGTTTTAGATAAATAGTTTAGATTCTAGAGTAATTTGCTACTTCTTATGCATTTATAAAATTCAAAATATTTAAATTTATAAAATAATGAATAACATGAAAAATGAAAATCTGAAATAATTATTAATAGTTACTAAAATATATATAATCATAAAAAAATATAGTCATAAAAGATTATATTCATATAAATACATGACATGATCAAATATTTATCTTACTAATCAATTTCATGAAATTTTTTATATTATATTTTATCTAAAATAGAAATGAACATTATGTAATTAATTTAGTTATCGAAATAAACAAATTTAATAAGTTTATTAATAATTAAAATTATAAATGTTAATTTTTTTCAGATTGAAGTGTTTAATATCTTGTTCATAAGGGAACAAGAAAAACGACATGTTGTACACTGTATGGATTGTGCACGAAAACAATCCCCATCCTTGGAAGGATTTGTTTGCCTAGAAGAGTATAGAATGCGCGATTTAATGGATGTTTATGATGGATTTACTTTACACACTTCTCTAACAACTCCCTCATCAGCTCAGTCTAGCCAATCCTCCTGAGAGTACATGCAACACAGATATTTGGACTTCTTAGGCACTTTACAGTGACTTTGATAGTAAAATATTTGTGTTTGAACAGAATCTTTACAATAAGCATTATTTAAGTACCTGAGAGCTACTATAAAAAAAAATAAAAAAAACAAAAAAATGAGAAAGATCAGAGCATTTTATATCTCTTGAACTATGTAAATCAAGCATCTGTTTCCATACTAATTTTAGGATACGCACAATATCTGTTATATATAAAACATTTGAAAATATTGAATATTCTGAAAATTAGTTAGCACTATTGACACAAACTGAAACTTATATGTGAACAATTTTGTACTGAATTGATATAAAATTTGCAAAATATTCTTTTAGCTCTCGGGTATAAAATATCGAAGCTAAGTAAACGAGAGAAGACTGCGTTTTACTTATAAATTACTCGATACTACCATTTGTAATCCTTTGATGACATCGCTATGCAAAAGCTTTATAATAAGACATGCTGGACATAGTTATTAAATTTGACGGTATATCTGATTAACTTTATGTTTCGGCGTGTGGCTGCAGAACAACAAATTCGTTTTCCTTATCATTCTGTTCATAAATTGCATGTTTTGAAATTCTAATGAACAACAAATTGCCAAAAAAATGTCATACATATAAAAACATCATGAAAATGTTCACTGCCAATCGTGAATATATTAAAGGATTACACTTAGTCTAAAGTGATGAGGGATAAATTGTCGTTAACTATTGTTATGAATTAAGGTACGATTGTAAAGTATTGCGAAGCTGCTCAAAACATACTTGTACATTTTTGTATACAAGCGAATTGAAACGATTATTGATTTTTATGAAATTCACGATAATATTAGTACAGTTCCGAATGTCCTATTGCCAATAATAATCCAATTCTAAATCTAGCAATAATTGTGTTTTCATATCAATTTTGAAGTGAGATCATTATTGAATAATTATACGAGAATATAATTGACGATTGAGAACATAATTATTGAGCTTTTTTACAAATTCATATGATTTAACTAAAAAAAGTGCAAGCAGTACCGTGACATTCGCAACAAATATCGTGCTTCAAATAAATCAATTATTGTATCATAGTGGCTCTAAAATATTTGTACAGTAAAAGATATGATTTATAATAACAATTTCTAAGACATACCGACCTCTGCGTTTAGAACGAAAAGACGATAACGTGCTGAGAATAGCTTATGAAACGGCGTTTCTCAATTTATAATTCTGTATTTATTTTTATAAACTGAACAAAAAGAGAAACGCATGTACATCTAAGGTTAAAGATTGAAAACCACGTACTAAATAATTTAAATCTGTTTGTCAGTAATGAAGTGATAAAACAAGAATATTTATTAATTAGTGAATGAATTTATTTGAATTGATTTTTAATCATATGAAATGAGTTACTGTTTTATACAATTTATTCAATACATAAAGACTAAAATAATATGAACTAATGTCTTATTTAAAATATTATTTAATTTAATAGAATTATAGAATCTTAGTACAAAGTTAGTAAAATTTTAATCAATTTAAGGACACTAGAAGAAAATTGGGAAACGCTGATATATGTCTAACAGTGAGTAATCGTATCTTAAAGCAAAGAAGAAACGTACCTTCACCTCAGTCTCGTCAATTCACATTGGTGTTTAAAAACGCCAAATGTACGTGCCAGAAAACAAAAAATCTTACCTACGACAAGTATATAAATAATACAATTCTCGTTCCGCCGAAAAAATATTTTCACAAACGCGTGAGAGAGAGGGAGAGAAAGAGAGAGAAAATGAAAAAAAGCATAAAATGGTAGATAGTACGTACAGGTCGTAATAAGATCATCGCAGAACGATGTATTTTTTAAAACCCTAGGAAATGCTAGTTCCGCCGAGTTAGTTAATGACGAACGACAACCGCATTTCTTTTATATGCGCAACAAATTTCAACGTTGTGCAATTCAGCGATAATATATGTGTACATATATATATATATATACACATGTATATATACATATACATATATTTTCACATCATATACAGCAATGGCCGAGTATAATACTAATTTTCGAACATGTTAGCCTCGCCATTTATGATTATTAACGACGATCATACGGGTTCACAAGCTCGTGTCCAAGAGTATTTTAATCCATGCACTCAAATGATCTCAATGCATGTAATATTGGCAGTCTGAAATGGCGATGAATTCTGCCAATATTTCGAACTGACTTGACAACTTTGATTAACAATTAATAAATTATGTATAAATATATTTAATGTAAAAAATAAGATTAGATAACTTGAAATGAATCGAAACAGAACGGCTCAAGAGCTTTGATAGTTAATAACGAACAAACTGAAAGCAGCACTTCGTGTATTGCTAAGCCTGTTTTGCTGTGACCTATAATTCATTTGCATTTATTCGGAGTCGAAATCGAGAATATGATTTTTCCGATCACTTGCAAACTTTTTTCTTTATAAAGATTATGTAACTTTATCTCATTTGTATGTTGGTAATGAACATTAATTGATAACATTTAACTGTATTGTTATTTCTGTGATCTTTAACATTATTAGAAATAATTTTTGCAAGATACATATTATAGTAATCATTGTAATATGAGATAAAAATCATAATTAGATATCTTTGTATTTATTAACAATATCTATTAAAATTCCATTATTCAACGATGGTTTCATTAAAAAAGGGTTCACAGCATTAGCGGCTCAAGTTTGTTTGCAGTTATTTTAATTATTTTAGAAAGTTTTAGATATTTCAAATAGCAGAAAATTCATTTATAGGTAAACCAGACATGTAACATGACTTAAAACAAGGCAACAGTGAAAAAATATACCTTTGTTAATAATTGCGCGTGTGTCTTGTTGCCTACAAATGGAATACCTGCAATTAAATAGAAAGTAATTTTATGAAATTCTAATGAAATAATTTGTAAATGGTCATTGGTAAAATCGTAAACTTATGGCTGAATATTTATAGATTTTGAAAAAAGTAAATGTCTTTGAATATAAAAAGCCACATATTTGAGTAAGAAATCTTTTTTTAGAATGAATTTTTTTTAATTGTTCTTTTAGCATATTTTATAGAAGTATGCTCTACAATTATGCAGGATGATGTAGAAGTCTAGTATATAACTTCGGACAATTGGCAGTATTATTATTAATAAAATTTTGTCATAAAATTGAAAACATTAATTAATTTAAATAAAAACCATTATCTTAAATATCACACGGAAAATAAAATAATAAATAATGTATTTATTTAAAAATTATATCAAGTTTTCTAAGTAATGTACTAGATTTTTCTAACAACCTGCTTAAATGTCATATCTTAAATTAGGGAAAAAAATATAAAGAAATTGAGAGATGACAAAATGTATTATTTGAAATAATAGACCAGTTAATGTAAGCTTTCAAATACCATTTGTGTTTTAGTTATAATTTAATTGGTTTTTAGAGAGTTTACATTTACTAGTCAATATATATATTCACATTCTAATATTTTCTCTTTTTTTTAATCAAATTTGAGTTGTGCATCACTATATCTGTTTAATGAATTGTGAATTTAATTAGAGAAGGAAAGCCAGAGAGAACTTGACTAGAAAAAACTCAAGCAGTAGCTGTATTAACTTATCATTTAATGAAATGTAAGTAACTGTAAATATTTGATTTTTTTTTTTATTAACTGGAGAAAGAGCAGCAGGAGAGCAGATTGTATAATAAGTACATATATTCATATAATAATTATTCAGTTGTTTATCCTGCATGTACGCAGATTTTTCAAAGTCTTGTATTTTGATACTGACATCTCAAGGGATAACGTGACATTGGTGATTTTTAGAAAATTATGCAATTTAGTATTGCGCACAAACGCCTAAAAAATTACCACAGAAGAAATCGAGAATTTCCCTCGAACCTACTTCCTTGAAAAATTTTTTAAGATCCAGAAAATGGCGCACATACGAAATTGTATATTTCGAAAGGAATATAAACTGAAAACAAACACACATAAAACATATTTTCGCTAGATAATGTACGAAAAGTTTAAGTTCTATACTTACCGAGTGACCGAAGTTAACAAACAGACAAAAAAAAAGATTTATTTTTTCTGAACAACTGACTATAGCGAAAAAAAGTATTTTCGAATTCGTCTGTAATGTCTGTAAAGTGAAACGTAGCAAACCATAGTAACAAAAAAAAAATGAAAGAAATGATGAAGATGATAATGATTCACGTAGCTTAAAACTTGAAAAACTGTATTTTAAACGTGAGAACGTTCACTGCCAAATTGTGATAAACAAATCCCACCTTTAAACTGGAGCGTTTTCTTAACTTCTGATCGCATTGACCAATTATTTCCTCTTAAATAGTTACCGTGAGTTCTGCACATTCTGATATAATAGTCATCTATATTTTTCCTTAATGTTTAAGATATATAGCGTCGAAGAGAATATAGCGTTGACCAATGCAGCTAGAATCGAAAGAAACCGCTCCCTATTTTAAGTGCGTAGCATTGTAACAATAAATGAAAAACAAACAAGAAAGAAAGAAAAAAGATCGTATTAATATTTTTAAACGGGCACGTTTTACTGTTTAAAAAGTACCATCTGGACCGCCTATAGCGCTCTTCTATATATGTATATTGTATGTTTACGTGTACAGTGCCTTTATACCTTAAAAAGAGACAAAATGAAAAAAAAAAGAATGGAAAAGAACTTTTTAAAAGAAAAAGAAGATACCTTTGCTTTCGAGAAATCAATGTAAACACGATTTCCCACGTTTTGATCACAGGTGGCGTGTAGTGTATCTGGAAACTATAAGTGGGAAACGTCCAGTCTGACATTAATTTCTCAAAAGGTTAAGACGGTGCGGTCCCTCCTACGTGTCGCAAACATTCTTCTAATTAGGTTCAGATTGTAATGATTACCTAATTATAATTAATGTAATTAGATTATTATTATGAAGTACGTTGTAAAAGTGTACAGTTGGATCGGGTGATCTCTTTAAGCGGAAGATCATGCTGTAGCTAGCCTTATTATTATCATTACGACTATTATTATCATGGATTATTATTACGGTTAATTAAAATATATTGTGTTTACCATAATAATGTAATATACAGTTACACAGAGTTTGACTGTGCTGTACATTATGATTATCAACACGAATGCTGCTGCCCTGCAATTATTATTAAATTGACTTTTCCCAAAATTTGTTTGCCGCACGATATTTTCATTCCCAATGACTTATAAAATTCGAAAATGAATAAACTTCAAGGATAGAGATGTGAAGATCCTTTATCATGCTCATTGAATAGATCATTAAATAGAGATTACAAAATTAATTGATTGTTTTAGTCTCTTTTAGTTATTAACTTATTTATTAACTATGTCAACAAAGTTATTGTTTTATAATTTACTTTATCTTTTTATATATTATTGCACATATTTTCATATTTATTATTATCTATTTTATATGACAAATTGGTATTTACAAATATTTGACTTTGATTATAGTAAACAGAGAACGAAAGTATAATGCCAACAGGGAAGATTGAAAACTAATCACTCATAATATTTCTATGCTGTCATATAAAATTATAAATCTAGTACTTAAATAGATTTGATTTTTTGTATCAGTTGATTTTATGGTCAAGTTTATTTTTTCTGTATCTATGCAGATATTGCATCAGAGTTTCAGTTCATTTCAAATTAGAACTACATTTATATGATTTTATTTGTATCTAAGAAAAATAAATTAATTGTCTGTGAGATGATCCATTTTAATCTAGGTATAAATAGATATATCATGAAAAGTACAATGAATTAGAAACACAGTAATTGTAGAAACATTTAAAAAAATAGTGAAGTTTATTAAAATTTTAATTATGAAAAGTCAATAAATCATAAGTTCAAGGATATTTCAAAGACACTGAATCATTCTATTGTTACAAGATTAAAAAAATATACTAGAACAGATTTATTGTGATTTAATTAGAAAATTACAAAATAAAATTATGAAGTTTAAATAAAGTGGAATATAAATGACTTTGAAGTGTCCTTGATACCTTTAATTACTGACTTCTCTCTTACTATTAATATTCTTCTCTTTAATATGTATATACTTAATTTAAAATACTTTTTGAAATATATCCATTTATAAAATAAAATGGGTCACAATATTTTACAATACTTTATAAATAATATACCATATCTTAACATTCATTATAAAGTATTCTTATATAATACAATATTGGGATGAAAATAGAAATTATACTTCTGTAGAAATGCTAGAAAAAAGAAGCAAACAGAAGAACTTAATAGTCACAAATTCAAAACGAAGTTAATTTACACTGGTGTAATGGTAAATATTACCAAGACACATTAGTTAACATATTATTCAATGTTCCAATTAAAATAAAATGTATTGGGTGCATTACCATCGGATAGTATGTTAACTAGAAGTGCTCATTGTTCTTAAAACTTTAATACTAAATGAGTCACTTAAAATGGATTATCTGATAACTCTTATATTTAGGAGAAGAAAAAAGAATATCTTAGATAGCAATTAATTAGACTTGAATAAAATAACGCGTTATATCTTTTTAAACAATTTTTGAAAAATGTTAAAAATATTCAATCTTGATTATATTACATTTAAAAAATGTTAACAACACGGAAAAAGAATGTTCGATTATAAAAATAGATAAAAGTAGATTTAGGTCAAATAAGTAAGTTGATATTATAATAGTTATAATTTTTATACAAGATAGATTTCATAAAAACATAACAAATAACTATTGTAAATATAATACTGAAATAATAATTATTACTGATACTAAAGTGACAAAGAAATATAAACATAAATCTTATGAAACTTTTGTTCTGCAAAAATTAAACTAATTCTAAAATATATTTTTTTGACATCAAAAATAAAAGAGTTATTGGAGTCATTTAAGTCTTACCTTACATGTTAACTGCTAATTTGACGAAGGTGAACCGTTTGTACATAACTAGGCACCAACGAACCAAAAAGAAAAACTAACATGAATATAATATTTATGTCCTTCTAAGTGCTCTCATTTGCTTACGACGTGCTTGAACAACACCATAAACAACTGCAGCAAGACTGCGGCATCTTGTTGTGTGTTTAGTCGTGCCTTCTTGTTGCAAAGTCCCCTTCCCTAATACGAAATATGTCTCCATCGCCCCTTTCCCTTTAACTTCAATAAGCCCTCTTTTTTGAGTTTGATATCCTCTTGCTTCCAAAAACTATTCAAATATAAATTAAATAGACATTTTATATGCATAACAAATATTGAGATGGATAATATATGATGTACAATTACCCTAGCAATATCTTGTGGAACTTGTATTTTCCCCATAACGCCTGTAGAGTCCATACGGGAAGCTAAGTTTACCGTATTACCCCAAATATCGAATACAGGCTTTCGAGCACCAATTACACCGCCTACCAATGGACCACAGCTAATACCTACTCTTAAGTCAAAATTATTGAATGAATGTATATTCACATCTTCAAGACGAAGTCGCATGGCTACTGCATAATCCACTAATCTACACAAATGCTCCATATCATCTTTGTTCTTGTCCTGAAATAAAATGATTAAAAATATGATAAAATTAGATAATTTCTCGAAAGAAAGGAATAACTAATAACTATACTTCGCAAAATATAAACAGAAATCATGTACAAATACATTTTGACAAGGATTGAGACCAGAAGCTGCCATATAAGTTGCCCCGACTGTTTTTATCTTTTCAATACAGTGAAACCGATTCTCATCCAAAAGTTCATCGAAATCAGCTACAGAAAAATGACTTAAATTTAGATTTATTATTAATATACTATCATATTATATCATAACTAAATTTTTTTATCTTAAGTACATGTACATTACCAATGATTTCATTCAATAAGCGTATACATTCCATTCCTTTGTTCACGTCTTCTGAATAGAATTCTGTGAAATTTGGCACACTAGCAAACATCACTCCCACTTTATCACGTGATTGAGAATATAACTCCTTTAAAATATTGAGAAAAAGAAATTGTAATATTTATCATATGTAATAATAAATAAGAAATATAAGTTATAATACCTCCGGTGCTCTTTCCTGTGTTAAAAAATGGTGAGCTACATGATCCGGTAAAATGTTCTTCAATAGCTGCATGTTATTATGTCGTGATTCAATCATGTCACTTAGTTCCCTTTCAGCCTGCTGTTTCCAAAGGAAATCTAATCTGGATGTTACTTCTACTAATCTACCATGGTATGTAACCATGACCAAAAATACTAACAGAAATGTGAGCATTTGTGCAGAAAGAGGTATCGACGTTCTAAAAACGCAGAAGCATAATTACTACCATTATGTTTCTAAAAATTACGAGATTAATTAAATTTCATGGACGTTAAACGTCAAACGCGACTCACGAATCTTTCTCTTCGTCGGGAATCGAAAAAAAGTCCTTGCAGACTACAAGAATCAATACGGCGTAAACGGACACGATGATCGTAGCCAGAGCCGTTTTCACTAAATAATACAATTTCAATGCAGAGGCTAACGCAATCAGGCATAATATCCACGTGAACACAATGTATTCTGGTCGTACACAGGTAGTCTCCGAAATGAGGTCCTCGTCATAATCCAAAGAATATAGTGGTTCCGCTCGAAGTTCCGTTGCAGGTGTCGACAATATTTTCCTTGAGACGATGTCTTCATCCCTACGGTTACGAGCAAATCTTCTGTAATGTCTTCCAAATACGAGTTTGTGACGTTGTTCATATCTGTAAAACCTGAAGAACTCTTTTCTTCTTCGACCGTTCGCCAGATTAGCCCTGTCATGGATGATCCTTGTCAATTCCACATCTATATTATTGGAACTATGCGACGCAGTTCGATTTTCTTTAGCAGAAACATCTCTCTGCTCTTCTGAAGCCTCATCGCGAAGGGCAGCTTCGAGGAATGTCAAAATAAACTGATCAAGACCAACTGTCGGTGCTACTAGTCGCTCTGGCTGCAATGTTGGATTCATTAATGGCTGCTGCTGAAGTTCCAAAGCTTCAGGATATCGTCGAATCGACATTGGACACGCTAAAACACCGACGATCGATGTCAATGCCATCAGACTAATCACGCTGCATATGAAGATTGTTCGATGCTGTTTGTTGTGAACCAACATTGACGAAGCATGTTGCAAATATGTTGGCAAAGTTTTGAACTCCTCCGCCATCACCAAAATGGATGATGCTACCAAAATGAGCGTTGTGGACAACAACGAAATCAGAAGAATTATACAACTGGAAAAATATAAATCCAAATTTATACACTGTCAATCATTCAAGTAAATCCGCTATAATTAATAATATTTCATTTCGTGTATTTCATTTTAAGAGATTCTGCTCCGCTATGCACTTAAATAAGTACTGAATTTTATTAAAAAATTTCTTGTTATTATTGATTATAACAAAAACGAAAATTTAATCTATTTGATTAACAATCGTATAAAACGATATTAGAACAAAACTTATACTACCTACTCTGGAAATATCACTGCTTGACAAATTGCAATGAATATCCATACGACAAAGCAGCAAATCATGTTGGATTTAAACATGTCCTCGCGCAATTGACCAAACTATAAACGAGTAAAAAGATATTTGTATTATCAAATTCACTAAAATTTAATTTGAACTAAAAGTATTCAATGCAACACCTTTGATTCTAGGCTTTCGTCATTGTAACGCAAAGTCCAAGCATTTATGTTCGCCAACCTCATGCGCTTGTTACTTGCAGTTTCAAGACCTGCGGCCTTCAACTTCTCAGCAGATGTCGGAGATGCAGCTTTATTACCCTTCGCGGAACCATTCTCTTCTTCAAGGTATTCCGACTCCAAATTGCTGACCGACGTTGCAGTGTTTAACTATACAAATAACACATCATTGAATTCCCACGATTTTCTTGTCTGAAGTTCTAAATTGTTAAATACAAACATTTTCGAAAGGTATTTCTGGTGTCCAGTCTACGCCAATATCATCATCCGTAGAAGAATTTGGAGCACTGCTATTTGCAGCCAACGGATTGTTTAATTTGAAGCTCTTTTTACTTTTATTCGTATCGTCCTCGGACCATATCTTAGGTCGTGAAGAATACCGGCGTCTGGACCTTAAAGGTTCAACTTGCTTTATCAGATACGTCACCACGTTCCTCTCCTTTAAGTAATTGTCCCTTTCAGTTCCGTTTCCTGGCTCTACCTCATATACGTCATTCAAACAATTCAAAGTGTCCTCCGAAATATGTACCCTCCTGAAATGTTAATAAATATTGATCAATTTTTAATTCCAATTGACAAATTCTTTTTTCTTTTATACTACGCAATTCTAATGAGGTTTCTGCTAAACATATTAAAAATATAGTACACGAGAAACGGTAAATTTTACCCTGGTATGCCTCCACTTTCGAGATGATTAGCCAGGGTTACATCATAAGACCAGACGTCGAATTGCCATTTTCGAAGTCCGAGTACTCCACACAATACCGAGCCACTATGAATTCCTATTCTCATGTTCAGATCAACCTAAATAAAACCGACTTTTCCTATATTATATATTTAACATGAAATCGTTTTAAGTACATTTTGTTTTATTAAATATCACTAGACTGCAGAACTCAGTAGTAAACCTCATGCTGTGGAAATTTCTAATTAATATATTACAGCCTATAATCAATTCTAAAGGGAACAATTATTCCTTCTTGAACTAGCAACTTACTGCAAATTTTCAATTTGACAGAAGGCTACTATAAGCGAATTTCTTATTTACCCTCTATAACACCAAGTGACTTGGAAGCTACATTCTTATTTGTTTATGTCTTTTAAATTTTGTTCTGTGTCCTTTGGTACATCTGTTAAGTTCGTTCTAACAGACGTACGTGTATCTTTTCTAGTAGTGTCACTGTCCTTTTTTGGATTATTCAAGACGGTGATAACTACCAGACTTGGCTGACAAACTTAGCTGCCAATGTTCAATGCATATTGTTTCCTACTCTTAGGAAACTCTGAATTTATGACACTCTCCTAAGCCATTCAGAGTGGCAAACGACGAAGTTATACAGAGTTAAATGACTAAACCTGGCGTCCAGACATGAAGTATCCCAGATGTAACCCTCAAGAAACCACTTTCACTTAAAAGTGGCTAAGATTCCCAACCGTGTCATAAATTATGTTAGCCATGTGCGTTAAGAACACCATTATAACAGAACCAAATGACCATTCTATATATAGAAGATTAAACAATACAATCTTTTTTCTTTTTTTTCATTTTATCAATATTCATTGATAAACTAAAGATACAGAAACAAAGTTTAAGATACGCAGTAAGATTAAACTTACAAACTTATATTTTTAATAATCGTGAAATAACAAAAAATTTAGTTACCTTTGTCGTGTATCGTACATCCCTTATTGCTTTAATCATGTGCAAGCCCATTTCAACGCAACAATGGGCATGATCGCTTCTGGCAGTCGGTAATCCAGATACGCAATAATAACAGTCTCCGAGTAATTTTATACGCAAACAATGATTTTCCGCGGAGAGTTTGTCGAAACGAGCGAACAAGTCATTTAAGACTTTGACGAGCTCTTGGGCGCTACACTGACTGGCTAAAGCTTTGTGATAAAAATTAATATCATAGATTAAATGGTTAAACTGGAATATATAAAAAAGTACTTCAAAGTGCAATATTTAAAATATTTTAGTAACAAAAATTAATATAAAACATGAAACCAAAATGATAATTAATATCTTCCAAGTAAACTATACTCTTTAACCCTTATGTCAATATCATCAATGTTGTTCTATGTATGGAATATCTGAAGATCCTCCTGACGAGCCCTACTGTATGTTATTGTTACTTCATGTTTAAAATGTAAAATACTAGCATGTAAAAGCTTATACAAAATGTAAATATTGAATAACAAAAATTGTTATCATATAAATAACCATTTTTGTTTATCTTATATTAAAATATTATTCTTATTTGATTGTCTCGCTAATTTGATTGATTATTGAATAAATGTAACTATAGTCTATTTTATTCTTCAATTTTTATAATTTTTTTATAACAAAATTCGAAACTTGAAGTAAATATCGATGGAAAATGTATTAAGTAATGATTATCTGACCGAATATTAAAATCTTTTGCCAGAAAGGTATTAATATAAGAGTTAAAGGCAAAATTTATGTTAGTACAATCCAAAGTTTGTTCTTCTTGGCACCTTCAAAACAATAAGAGAAATATGAAAAATGTTAATACATAGAAATTACGTAAATAATTACAAACCATAGAAGACAACGAATTAATATTAATACAGAAAGTAATATAGACTTTCGTAAACAATCGCTTCATTTCATCGCAAAAAATAAATTTAATTTTAGGTATCTAAAAATAAAAATAGTTACTCACTTTCACTGTACTTTTTGTATCGTACAACAGTAAATATTACGCAAAAATAATTCTCAAATAAGGATACAAACGATTAACAAGAATGTCAATGTTGCAATTCGAGAAATTAGAAAATTAATAGAATTTCATTAGCGTAAATAACTAATTACGTACCAGTGAAACCTTTGATGTCAGCAAAAAGTATGCTGACATTTTCATAGCGATGGATGTATATTCTGTGAAATTGATTAGGTGTAAAGGAGATGGTCCCACCTCGAGCAGTTTCACGAGCGATATCGCGGATCATTTCTTTAGCCACAAAATCTGGTAAAACTACAAAAAAATTCATCAATCATGAAACTCCATAACATATTAAGTACCATATTTTTATTACACAAAGGGAAATCGCTATAATCGAAATGAAATATTAATTGATTAATCGTAGAATGCCTTCCCATTGTCCAAAGGTTAATGCAATTATTCAATTTGTTTTATTCCATTGTATTTTACTTGTACTTCCTAAACAAATCGTCTAAAAATCGATAATACGTAAAAGCAAAGTACTGCTAGGCTATCGGTAAAACATATCTGGCGCAATCGGGTGAAAGTGTCTAGTGACCCTTTTTGACACTCGGCTGAGCAAGTTACACGCGCTGACGAACCCCATGCTTGCGGCGCAACCCCATGCATTTTTATAGACTACGTTCGACATGTTCGACATATATATAAATATAGTTAAATACGTGTCGGACATATTTACATCAATACGTAATTACACAGTCCATGTACGTTTATAAAACATATACACACTCTCTAATACTGTCTCCAGACAAGTTGCGTGAACAATTGTAAAGTAAATTCTATTTAATACTGTTTTTCTAACAAAACATTATTCTAATTCCGCTTAATATAATAATACTCCTGTAAACGAATAAATTCATTCACATCTCAATTCTTTATTTCTATATTTCAAACCAACTACGGTAATTATTCTAGAAAATTAAAAAAAGAAAATTAAATTTAATTTTTGTACACGATTAAAAAATAAATGTATTCTAAAATGAAAATAAAATGCTAAAAATCGTTGACGGGGATCATTTCAATGAGAAATTTAAAGCATATCTCACCGGAAAGCAGCAACTTCTCTTGTCGGTTATTCTCATTTTGAGTACGCTGCCGAGTTTCCATGGACCTGTGAGTCTCCAGAAAAGCCTGTCTCTGTCCTCTGTCTGTCAAATATTTAGTGTACATGCCAGCTAGATTCATTGCAAGATAAAGAAGGACGTTGGTTGTTAGCATTCGAACTATGCACGTGACATCATGCAGCTGCAATTGCAAAATTAAACGTACTTTAACGAAAAGAAAGCTGCGAATCGCAAAGCGTACATGGGATTGCACTAAAAAAAGTTCACAAAAAAGTATCGTGATGGAATAGGTGCGTTAAATTGTAACCGAAAATGTAGACCAAGGGTTCTTACATATGTGGAATCTCGTAATAAAGTTATTCCAGCCATCACCATGTGAGTTAAAGCTGTCCCATAACCGGCAAGGACACACCATCTCAAAGGCAACGGCAGCATGGCATACGGCGCATACACGACAAACAAAATGTACCACATAAGACGTTGTTGACTAGAGAAATCTAGACCGGCTCCTATAAAACCTGCAATTGACAGGGATCGTGCACATAACGTAAAAACATTTTCGACTGATATCTCATTCGTTGAGACATAATGATCGTTTCGTTAATCTTAAATAGCGGCAGAGGATCGCCGATCAATAGTAACCCATGCCTAGATATAAGTTTGTTCTACCGCGTCTCTCTCTCTCTCTCTCTCTCTACGGTTCGCTGAACATTCAAGCAATTCGCTGGACCGCCAACGCACGAGCCAGTGGAGCAAAACTCTATTCGGTAAACGACGATACAATCTTCCCAAGAGCACGTATATGTATCTGTATCTATATACGCGCGCGCGCGCGCGTGTGTGTGTGTGTGTGTGTGTGTGCGTGCGCGCGCGCGTGTGTGTGTGCGTGCGCGCGCGCGTGTGTGTATTAGAACATTGCGATACAGAACTATACGTACGCCGACTTTTATGTCCAACTATGAAAAGAGCTGGTCGCTCAAAAAAATGCAAATGTAGAAGTAATTGTTACGCGTAATGTATATCTCTTTGCATCATCACCTTGCGAATTGATCAGTAACCAAGTGAATATGGAAGCCCAGTATAAGTAATTATTGGAGAAACATCGCCACCAGCCAAGAACACACACCACTAGGTTTGCCACCATACAGCAGGATACCCAAGACAGGGACTCGATCAGACCTCCGCTGTTTTCATCCCTTTTCCACAGCCATATTGCCATAAGAATAATCTGACAATGTACCGGTGCATTATATGAAACACGAATCGAAGAATAAAATACAGAATATACATCGTAGGCACTAAATTGATGATTATTTGCGGGTCAGTTTACCTTTAAACTAAGGTCAACGATATTCAGCATGATCAATGATTTCTGTCGTTGACGATTCGAGTAATGAAGATACGACGTTTCGAGCTGCTTGCTGTGGAAGCTATTCGAAAGCGACGGACAAAATATACCCTTATAGAGTACGCCTTTCTTGAAAACATCTGAAAATATCCAGTAATATTTATAGCTGAAGGTTGTACGCATAAAATAAATTAATAATATAGCGGTATGTTGAATAATTTGCTGGATGAACGTGACATGGGGATAATTTAACAAGGATGATGCTACGGGTTGTATCATTAGCTATAATCGAACCTCGTTGCGCTTGTGATTCAGCATCGACAGGCTGTTCGGCAAGAACCACGTCCGGGTCGGTAGGAATGTCTGCATCGTCGGCTGGATCGGTTGTTTCATTGATGTCTGGAACTTCCGGATCGTTGTTGGATTTCCGGTCCTCCCATGCCGCCAATCCTTCCCGCCCCAGCCTCTCGGAAGTTAATTTCTTCACAGCCTTGATCCATAATTGTTTCCTCGGGGAAATACTCAACCTATCGACGTAAAAAAGTATTTCGAATTAATAGTATGGGATAAGTAATACACGCAAGAACATCTAGAACATTTAAGAGATTGGTATACACGAATACATACTAAATGCACATTGAGTATGTATACATCTTTGTACATTGCATAAAGCAATTGAAGGATGGTATACTGTTTCCATTAACGATTTTGGAGGATAGAAAACACATACTTTTATGAAAATCTTTAACTTGAAACTTTTGACATATTTCTTAAGAGCATTCGTTAAAATACATAACAATTTATAACTTGAAAATGAATTGACAATGACTGATAAAGAGCAACGAGTGAAAAATAATTTCCCAAATTTAATGGAATTAATATTTGCAAATTCATTTAGTCTATATCTTACTTGGATATAAATGGCATAAAAAATACCCTATTTCCATATTTCATAAATTTAACAATTACTATAAAATAAATATGCTAAAATTTAGATAGCGTACAAAACATTGGATAATTTGCTGAACGTACACGATCCCCTAATTATTTTAAGCCATGTATAAACAAAGTAGTTGCAAAACATTTATGCAGGTCACGATAAGTAGGTAAACAACATTCGTTGTTAAAAAGTTTTCAATATGACCATCAATATCATATTCGACACTTTTACGTTATATAAATATCACTTGTCTTTGTATTAATATCTGTCTTTTTTATGTGCAAGCAATTTTTCTAGAAATCAGTATTTCATAAACTTTTTGCCAAATACAAAGTAAAAACTGAATTAAATAATTTTACACCTTTCTCACGTAACATTTTGCATTTTGCACGTAACAGTTGCAAACTTTTAATTATATTCATCTAAAGTGCAGCTAAATTCTTCAGATATCCTCATTGCATTATAAATAATGGATCCTTTTGCATGCATCTCCAATTTGAAAAAGAAATAAAAAAAGAAATACACAGAATAAATAATGAACAAATTTCGCTAATTTTATTTGTTGAAAACTTCCTAAAAAATTAAAAATAATTATTTTAACATTAATTAGTCAAAAGTGGTATTATAATCAATTAAGTAATATCAAATAATATAATCTTTACCTTATAAGGAAAAAAAATAAAACCTTTGATCTTTGTGAAACATTTTGTATATGAATTGCAAAGCTTCCGTAGAACAAATTGATTTATGATGAAATTAAAAATAATCTGAAATTTCAATAAAATAACAAAAATATTGAATTTTTTAAAATATACGTTAAACGTATTCTCTTTCTTTTTTGTTTTTCTTTTTTTTTTGTGTGTGTGTATGTTTAGATAGCAACAGAAAAGTCGGAAGAAACTTAGATCTTGATACAACGATTCTATGTAAACAATATCCAGACTAACATTCACACGACGCCGAACGTCTTGCAACTCGTAAAATAGTGTTCCGGCAAAGTACATATAGACGATACATCATAATTAGTGCACACATATTTTTAAATGCGTAGCACTATCGATCCAGACACAGTTCTTGCACGTACACCGTGATCCATCATCGCAGGTATCATTAAAAACCACCGTATACAAACGACAAAAACAAAAAAGTAAAAAAGAAAAAAAGTAACATCGTGTCCTCGTGAATAGTATCAAGTGTACGTGTAAAAGCACGACGAAAGGTGTGTGACACTATTTGGAAAAAACACAAAAATCTCGTCGATACACCTGCAAAACGTAAAACTTACCGAACAGTGTTATTGTGTTAATGATGTGTCGCATTAAACAAAGAAACAATTGAAAATCTTCCTTGCGAGGTACGTACGTACCGAGCATTATTTTTTATCGCGTATAAGAGGAAGAAAACGCAAGTAGTAAAAGTGAATACTTACTCATTGATGCCCGCGACATCACTGTCCAGCATCATGCTCCAGGTCTGTTCTGTAATCATTATCCCCCGGATGATCCGCGAAACGAACAACCGCTCACGTTGTGATTGTCAGCTGTGCAATTGCCTTAGTATCCGGCATTTTCACACACCTTAAACCAGAACTTGTTAAGAAAGAAAGCCAATTTCTCTAATGTCCCACCCAGCGTGGTTCAAAGTCTTTTACCAGACCAAAGAACAATTTTATCGAATCGAGAACACTTATCAGAAGCGTTTATCTGTGCTTTGCTTGTCGGTTTGCTTGCTAATCAAAGCGCCGGTACGAAATATTTTAGCGTCGCAATTTTTCTTTTCGTACGTTTGAATTAGCCAGCACGGCAGTGCCGACGAATCTCCGGTAGAGAAGCCGGAAACAAAGGATACTCTTCGACACGAGTATACGATAATAATTTCGTTTTTCTATTAGTACAGTTTTATTTTCATTGCCTGTATTGTTTATCTTAATTGAGTATCGTGTACAGTGTGTAACAGTCAACTGTTCTCCCTTCTATTTCGCTATATTGTATGTTACCGCTTTAATTCATAAACTGGATAAGTTATTAGTATTAAAATTCGCCAGAAGTATGTATATAAACATATTATACTACAGTAAATCTCCTATATAACTGCCTCGTATAATGTACGAATGATCAAATATATTTTTATACTTAAATATTAATAAATAAGTATAAGAGAAATTAAAAAATTAGCAAACTATACTTTCGAATAAATTCATCATTAATGATATTAAATTTGAAAACGCTCATTGTAGATAAAAACGACGAAATGTTTCAACCATGGATAAAACATTCATGGATAACAACGAGATTTATGTTAAAAGCGATTAAGAAGGGAGAACGCTGAAATTGCAAAAAAATGGAATAATTTCAATGAAAGAAATCTTTGAGTTTTGTTTTTACGTTACCTGTCGTCTACAGTTGATAAGAATAAGCAAGCAATTCCGTGCAATCGCTTCGTTCCACCATCAAGACTGCCGACCGCGGACAAAAATGGTGATAGATGTTGAAAATCGCGAGGGGGCATCCGCCAACGATAAAAACCGCGCTTCTATGAGCGAATCGGTTACCGAGTCGGTACCTGATCTTCAAACGAGTGAATATAACGTGAGCTTGTTACCGCGTGATGGCTCTCTTGACGTCAGATACCTTGCTTCATCCCCCCTAGTATGCAACGAAAAAGAAGGGATGTTTAAGAAAAAGTAGAAAATAATTGTAAATTACATGTAATTGTATTTTTAAAGGAAATATCGCGATTAGTTTTGCAAATTGGTATGTGAAATCGTATATGCATCAAAGTACTGCTTGTGGAATTGGTGTTAGTATTAACGGTTTATGTACATAGGTCTTTCATGTAATAGGTTAATTAAAAGGTTTAGAAAGATTAAAAATGATATTTAACCACTGATTTTTATTGATCTTGTTTTTATTATAACAATTTGGATAGAATTAAACACTTTGTTCTTATGTTATAGTAGCTTACAAAACGAAAATAGTAAATAAAGTATTGACATCATTTTAGAAGTGAAATTATAATCATATTATTTCTTAGCAATTAATGTTTATTCAACAACTAAATTTGAACAAATTTTTTACTTCATATGAATAAACATCAAAAAATGATTATGGCAACAATACACATTTTCATGATGTTAATAAATACAATTATTAATTATGTAGAATTCATTATATTTTGACAATTTATAGAACACTCTTATTGGTAAATATAGTATTATTATATCTTTTGAGTAATAGATATGAAAGTAGTTAATTAGTAAATAACATGTAGCATGTAGAAAACTAAAATAAAACTTGACAAAAACTTCTTCTAAATTAATTTATTACTATAAATAAAACAAATTAAGAACACTAGTGATGTCTTATATTACAAAAATTACGAAAATTAATCTTCGTAAATCATAGACATATGATGAATATAATGTTCGATTATTACTAGCATAACGCTTACACTTTCTAATGCACACGATTTACAATACAAATGTAAATACAATAAAAACTAAATTACACAAAGCAATATGTAAGAAGGCGTCAAATAATTAATATTTTTTAAGCTTTTTAATGTAATATTTTTTTAATTGTAACTTTAATATCTAAAAAATTATATTTTTAGTTCATTGTTTGTAATTAGATAATAATAATAATCTTAGAAATAAAAATTTTATAAACAAAAAGAAGTATATATATATAATTATACTATTTATAAAAATAGTAAAATAAATAATTAATAATTATAGATAATAAATAATAAATAAATAATAACTATTTACTTCTTTAACTTCTGTTTTTATTGAAAAATTGTATTAATATTTAATTATCTAATTTATTCTAAAATTTAATTTACAAAGTTAATACACATATACATATTTAGCATTGAACAAATATTATCTATTTTTTAGTTTTAATACTATTAATATTATTTTTAGTTGTAAAATTATTATATCTTTTTAATCGTTAAATATTTCCAGAAATATATATCACAGATTGGTATAGTTTTAAAGGAAATTTATTTCAAATAACAATTCTTCTATTTATGGAAAATTAGTATTTATTGGCACCTTTTATCAAGTTATTAATATCAAAAATAATATTTTACCGCAACGTAACATTAAGTTATAGTATTATGTCTTACTAATTTTACAAAACAAAAATATTTCTCATAAAAAGCAACATAATTCGCAAATATCATATATATATATATAATATCATACTCTTCTAGAATATCGCATATATTCTCAATTTAAATGAAATACTGAAATAAATAAAATATTATCTAAGGTAAAATCATAAATAAATCCATACTACAAACTCTATGAAATGAATGTTACCATCTCATGTTAACCAAAAACAACGTGAAATAACATTAACACCTTAAATTAGGAGTAACAATATTGCATGTTATAATAGAAAGAAAGGTGACATAAAATAACAAAATGTTTGTCACATACAGAGTAAAAAAATTGTAATTATTCAAAACTAATAGGTTTTCGTTCGATATCTTAATATGATTTATTAATAAGGAAAATTAAAAAATAATAAATTTATACCAGTATATTAAAAGGCTAAAAGTGGAATGCTGTCAATTTTTGCCAAAATATTTCTGTTGTCTTTTATATGCCACAGCCAACTTTTATGTAACTACACTGTTTGTTAACATATAATAAAAATTAAATAAAAAGAAAATATATAACTAAGAATCTTAAAAAAATAAAGTGTGTTAACAAATATATATTGAAAAAGTATGTGCGCAACTAGTCTTTACAACATATGAAAAAATTATTATGAACTTATATATATATATAATATATAATATATATATATATATATATATAGTATTCTCAGAGGTTGGATCAATAAATTACTTTAAAAAAAAAAGGAAATAATAGCCTTTGAGAAATATTGTAAATATAAACATATGTAATATGTATATACATACACAAATTTTTTTGATATATGTGTATACATTTATATATTTTTCACTATTTTCGTTACTTCTATTTTCGAACAGTGGCTTGTAAATACTACCAAATAAAAATATTATTTTTATATACAAACAACTATGTTCTTGGGCATAAAACAGTAAAACTGTACAAAGTTCATTTAGCATACATGTAGGAAACAATTATCTGTAGGTACATCTTCTGTACATACAACTTTCACCCAAGTATACATGCTTACTATGTATGTATGCATGTATGCATGCGCGCGCGCGCGCGTGTGTGTGTGTGTGCCAATTTAAGCAATGAATGTAGCCCGACCTTCTTCTACTAAAAGTCGATCAATGTAAATATCATTAGGTGTATTAACATCTATTAATTTTAAACCCAATATAGTATCAGCTGGTGAAAGTCCATCGGGCTTAGATTCAACGACTATCGATACAAAATTTTTATCCACAACCAATTCTTGAAACCTTAAACTATCTTCAACAGACCAGTCAACGTTAATCGGTTGTATGCCTATTTAAATTATTAAAAATTTTACGAAATAAAATATTTCTTACAACTTAAAAGCAAATTTAACAAGGAATAATTACATACCAGCAAGTCTTGCTTTAATAGCTTGATATGGTAATTCTAAGAATTGACTTTTCAAAGGTTGTAATTTATTTAATGGCAATACTGATACATCTCCGAAATCGCAAAAGTAGACACTAACCATGTTTTCCTTAATTATACTTGAAATGCACACCCTTAAAAATGATTGGTAAGAAATAAAAATTATTGACAAACATGTATATATATATACACATCAGATGTAAAATATGTATTTATACATCGCTTTTTATTTATACCTATACCAATGACTGTCAATATGTTGAGCTGCATAAAGTTTTCCCTCTTTTACTACATCTATAGTTGGGACTGGACCTTTATATGCTTGGCATGTTTCTTGTAACAGAATCATCATTGTCTAAACCATAAAGAAAAAGCAGATTAGGAATATATAATAATCATTACAATAAACATCATATAAGCAATATATGAATAATCGTAAAATGTAATATATTAATATATTATATGTATAGTAAAATATATAAAACACAATATTTACCTCTAACGAACGTTTATCATCAAATGGTTGAATAGTAAAATTTCCAGGGTGAGCTGCCATTGTTACATGAACATCAAAATATTCACCTATACCAGATATTTTTGGTGGTTTTAAGGACTTTAAAATATCATCTTCTTCATACCCTGTTGATTTAGAACTTATACGTTCTATACGTTTCCTTGGTTTTACATTATTATTGCCATCGCCATGCGTTCTGTAAATACAATAAAAACAATAATCACTATTTATTCTTTTATTTTTATTAACTAGTATTTATTAATTTGTGTACTATACTTTGTAAGCTCCTCTTCAAGAGCCAAAGTGTTATTAACAGAAACAAGCATATTACTTGGTTGAATTCTTTTAAATAGTTCTACAACTGGTGTTCCACTTGCAACTGATACAACTTTTACAATAAGTGGCTCTCCTTTTGGTGCAAGTTCTACAAGTTTTGCAACCATCTTTTCATTGAACATTGATTTATCAATGTTATGAAGATGTACCTTTAATGCCTATTATAAAAATATATACAAAAATAATAAAAATTTGGTTTAGTATGTATCTTTAACTTTGCATCAAATAGACCAATTATAATTTTACCTGAGCAGGATAATTTGCTAAAACTTGAGATAATATTTCCAAAGAAAGAAGGCTACTTTTTGTTGTATTGACTGTCTTACCAAAATCAATTAAAAATGCTCTTAATTGATTGTAATAGTTGTCACCTACAATTCTTCCTCTGTACCAATTATTATTTACCGATACAAAGTAGGTTTTATTAGGGTCAACTGTAGTTACAGCACAGCTTTCAATGTCTTCAGTGTTTAATCCAGTACATATTAGTCGATTTAATAAACTAACCAAAAATTTCATACTTTCAGACTGAACTTGTATGTACACGTCACCATTCTGTTCTATATGAGAAATAAATACTTCAGATACTTGCCCCTCCTGTGAATGATAGAAAACATTACGTTTTATATAAAATAATTAAAAAGATCATTTTAATTACATATTATTTAATAAAATTTGTATTAATAAAATGTAAACGAGTACTAACAACATCTAATTTAGGAGCAACCACTGTGTTTTGTGAAATTTGTTTAAATAATTCCAAATTTAAATTAATATCATCTGGTCCATGTGTATCATAAAACATAACTGTCGCAGAGAGTTCATTCTGATCCTTCTTACGATTTCGTACTTCAACGTATAAAGCACGATCGAGTAACAGTTTTTCAATCTGATTCACAATGCTGTCACAGTCACTAAAATCTTCCAAACCAGAAAGACGCAATCTCAATGCCTAATATATAATTTTTTTTAAATTGTTTACAAATGTTTTCAGTAGATAAAGTTTATATTCTAATATAAATAACATTATTATACCTGAGCAGGAAGCACACAGAATTTTTTATCTAGTATCTGTAATCTATTGTGATGGAAAGTATCTTCATCACCATGATCAATAAATGAAACTGTAACCATACCATTTGTAACATTATAATCCACGCAACGAACTCTGTGCCATGATTCATCTTCAAACACAGCATAATAATTTCCAGTTTCAATAGCCTGTGATTTCACAGGTTGTTGAATTTTACTGTAATATTGACTCATTTCGGTAGCCATAATATCAAATTGCTCCTATGCATAAATCAAGTATATATATATATATATAATATATACATATACATACACACGCACATATATACCAGTCACAAAAATAAAAGTTATATATAGAAATGTTGTTTTCATCTTACACTGTATGCATCTCCTACGATTCTAGCCCAAATTTCAATTGTACTTATAACACATGTAACAGATACAATCCAAAAATCTTCTTCTGGTAATTGCAATTGTCCAGGTGCTGCAGGACCAATTGGATTTAATTGTACTCTATCCGTTTTTGGTGTTATATTTTTTATCTGAAAAAGTATATATCAGATAATAATTTTGACCTTCTTATATACATATACAACTAGTGTGTTATGTGAGCGTTCTCAAGCGCACAGTTCTTGTCGTACCCAAGTTTTTTACTTATACCGGCAGATATTGGAGGCGAACATCCACGTCCAGCCAAACGGACAAGGTCCAACCGCATAGGGACCTCAAACCGCACTTGACTCATCGTCAGCCGTAAGAAGTTTTTCTCTTGGGTTACGATTTACCGCTTAACTGAATGGAATATTCATCATCCAAACAGTTGAGACTCGCCCGATATACACATATACAATGGTTAACGAAAGTATTCAAACACTATGATATACTCCTGCTATATAATATATACTATGTATATACTATATATACTTCACTTTAACGATCTATATTTCTGTGTTACGCCTTGTGTGAACCACAGAGAAACGCCACAATAGAACCAAAATATTTCGTAAAACATATTTTGCAATCAAAAATATCGTGAGATCTTTCATTACCGACTACTTTGTCTGGATAAACTTCTAAGTAGTAACCTACTCCAACTGTAATAAAACTCTGCTAACCTAAATAAAGAACTCAGTTGGTGTCTTACAACCATTTTTCGCGTCATAAAAATATACGAATACTTAATAAGTCCAAGTTAAAACTACTAAAATAGCAATTTTTTTAAACGTTAAGCATTATATTTAATATTTCCTTGATTTTACAACACATTTTAAGTATTTTAACATATTAAAAATTTTTTTCTTTTAAGAATGCACTCAAAATTGTATTTCAATTTTAAATAAATTTATTACTTTTCTCCAATATGTAACTTTTTTTCCCATTTAAAGGTCTCATTTTTTTAGTTAAGAATGAAATTAATACAACTGTATAGATAGCTTTGTTTAACAATTTAAATTTATAATGTATTCAAAGATTTTCACAAATTAAAAACGCATTTTCCATTGGTTTCTCTTATAGTATTCAGACAATTATTTTACATATATAATTATTTTACCTTTTCAGTGGAAGAAATGAACCGACGTAGAATAACTGAATTATCAACACCCTTTTCCAAAATAATTGCTGCACTCGTTTCAATAGCTTTTTCCCAATTTCCTGGTAATATTTCTTCATATTGTTGTTTATAATATATAGGAACTTGATGCATGAAAATACCATTTGGGTGAGCATCTATTATAGACAAAACTCGTCCTTTTATTATATTTTTATCCCTAGTTTCATTGAAACAAACAGATGACCCATATTTCTCAGTAAGGTCAAGCAAGGCAAATTTTGCAGCAATTTTTTGTGCTTCATCCTCAGAACGTGTTTCTTCTGGATAACTTGAATATCCATGAGGACCAATCTAAACATATATTTTTGATATCATTATTAATACTATTACTTTGTTTCAATAGCATATGTATACATTTTATATTATATTATACAACATAAAAATAAACATATTAACCTTAACTTGTGCAAACACAGCTGGTTCTTTAGTATTTTTAATTGTTGCAGGACAAATCTGATATATAGGTTCTGGAAGATTTAGTGTAATAGCCCTTTTCTTTAATTCATCTCTTGGATCAATAGATTGTGATTTTGGCACAATTTTCTTGGCATTGCCTAATAACGTCTACAATTATAATCTATTAGTACACAACAAATAATATTTTTTAACCACATACAAGCACAAATACTTACAGGTGGATTTATTATCGATTGTTGAAATTTTATTATGTTACCATCTACTAAAACTTGGCCAGGTGAAAGAGGTGACAATATTTCGGATTGATTAGGTGTTGAAATATTGGTGCGTAAATTCAGCAATGAAGGTATATTAGAATTTATTTTAAGTCTGTCACTTATACCTGAAATTTTCTTAGCAAGTATTTCACCATTATTATTGACAGTCTTTGGTTTTTGATTTATCACAGGTGTTATTGCCTTTAAATTGTTTTTTACTTGCGATTCGTCTCTAGGCTTATTAACACTTTGGTTTGTTGATAAAACAGAATTCATTTGTCTATCTTTCAGTCTCTAAAAATTAAAATAAATAAATTTTGTTTCTTCAATATTGCAATACATGATGATACTTACTTTACTAGGAGAACTTGGTGGCACACCAAAATTAGATTGTATGTATCTAGGTTTCTCATTATTTTGATGAATAGTAATTTTTGTTGACATTGCAGGAAAAGATATACTTTGCCTAAAAGAAATAAATTTTTAGAAGTATATTACATTCTATATCATAAATATTTTTAAGAATTGTATGTATGCTGATAAAATTTTAAAACTATAAAGCAAAATTTAATTTTTGTAAGTCAAAATTATTTTCTAGTATTTTCCATATATAAAACCAAAATATCTTTATATAACATTCACAACATATTATATTTTGCATTTTATATTTACCTTCCACTCATTTGTGGATATAAATTATCATTACCACCTTTTGTATTGCGAACATTCTTTTTAGTTGTCATGGGTTTACGAAATGGTGTTGGTTTTCGAGTATTAACCTAAAACATTTACCCAAGTGCATTATGAAATAAACAATATTTTGAATTACATTTTCCTTTGAAAAAATTGATGATAAGTTTTAATTTCTAAGATATTTACATAGAACTTTGCTGTTACTGCTACTACATTGAATTTTACCTACATGTATACATCTATTTATATAAACATATCATAGTGACTAATAATCATTATATATACATATATATCAGGCATATTCAACACATGTATCATTTATTACTTTTATTAAAATTAAAATGTTTTACCAGGATGAGAATATAATATCAAAAGTTAATAGTATCAATAGTTATTTACAAATATCTTAATAACAAAAACCAATCATACATTATATATAAAGGAAAAAATTGTTCAAAATATTAACTTCTAAAATATATTCAAAAATGTGTAAGATTCATGAATAGAACCTCTTTGACAACATTATTAAGAATAATATAAGTAAATAATAATTTTACCAGTTTTTTATAATTTCTAGACACTGTCTTTTGGCGTGCGATTAACTTGGTAATATGTGCAGATTCTTCGCTAGGTATAGCTTCCACTAAACACTCACTTCCTTTTTCACTAATTCTAACAGTAGATATAGTACGTAAAAAGGCAACCAAGGATTGATATCCTAATTTCCGAAATGGTATGTTTTCATCAATGAGCATCTTATAATCTCCTAGGAATGAGTTAATATAAATATCATAAATACATAGATATGAGATCATAATAACTAGATATAATTTACAATAATATAAATACTCAAAATAAACATCATATAAATCTAAATAAGTTATAATAGTAAAAAGGAATATTAACAATAAAAATCTCTTGAAAGAAACTTACTACTTAAATCTTCAATCTTTACACCACCTTTTGAAGATATAAGACATGCACGCACATTTTTTATCACTTCCTCTCTTTCCATTACTGCTTTTTGTATACTCAAAGATCTTTATGAATATATATTTATATATATTTATATATATTTATA